>NW_027556402.1:40233792-40416292 GCF_003287225.1 Phascolarctos cinereus
GGCATTGTCCCAAGATTTGGGTATTTTGGGGCTGCTGTTTTCAGAGCTCATTCTAGGGGTTTGTTTCTAAGGTAGTATGATTGCTCTTCTCGTCTGAGCTCTGCTCTTCAGCCAGGAAGGGTCTTTGCTCCCTTGTAGTCTAGTGCCAGTTCTTTTCTTGGCCCTGGAACTGTGGCCAGGTCTCCTGCTCTTCTGCAGTCACAAGCACAAGTGCTCCTTTCTACCTTGGAACTGAGACCAGGGCCTCTGCTCCGCTTTGGGTGACCACAAGCACTCTTCTCTGTGATCAGAAATCCACTTCCCCACAGTCACAGGTGCTATTACTCCTCTTTGCCCCGAAACTGTGACCCAGAACTGTTTTTAAGCAACACAACAGAGTCCTTCACCTAGTGCCAGCAAAGGGTCACTTGTAATCTCTGCCTGACCAGTTGTCCAACCCCCTTACTATCTGTGGGCTGAGAGTTCCTGAGCTACTGCTGCCACTGTTATGGCTACCTCCAAGGCCTGCCACTGGTGTTTCTGTCAAGTGTGACCTCCACCCCAGTGTCATGGATCTCTCCTGCCAACCTCCTGTTGGAGAGTTAGGAGCATTTCTATGCCAAGCACATGAAGACTTTCCCCAGCAGGATGGGCAGATCAGAACATTTTGTTCCAATGCCCACGAACGTGGCTGAAGCAGGCACTATGGAGTTCTCAGGGCTTGCTCAGGCATCAAAGACGTCACCCACTGCCAGCCCTGGTCATCTTGATACTTGTCTTGCCACTGGACTTCGATGACTCAAGAAAAGAGAGTGAGGCCGACAACTTTGTGCAACTCTTCCTCACTTAAATCCCATTCCAATACAAATCAAGACATCACCCCATTATCTCATAGTTCCTCTTAGAAAAGAAAGGACAAACAACAAAACAAGAATGACAAAAAGGTTGGGCTGGAAGAATGTCTTATCCTGCCCTTCTGTTGGTCTGCCACTCCAGAATTCAATTTGAGGTGTTATTTTAAAGTTGTTTAGAGAGGAGCGTTAGGAGAGTTCAGCTGAGCTGTTGCCTATACTCAACCATCTTGGCTCCCTTCTCCTGAACACGTAAATTCTACTAGAGGAAATTATGCTACCTTGGCTTCTGGGTCCTCTAGACATTCATGTTCTCTAGTCACTCTGCTACAAAGCAAATGATTTTTTTTCTTCTTTGCTTTAGTCTCTGATCACTCCCATTGCTGCCTCTTCCAAATCCTTTCTTCTCTCCTTAAGCTCTATGGCTTCCTACAATCCTCTCTGAGCAAATGTTCTCACTTGCTACCTACTAAGAAAACAGAGGCCCTCCCTTGAGTTTCTTTTCTTCTTTATTACCTCAAAACTCCTCTTCATCTTCATCCCATCTTCTTGTTCTATTGCTGAGAAAGAAGCCCTCTCCTCGAATTGGCCAGCCACTACACCCTCTCACCCCATCCCACCTGTTGTCCTCATCCTGGGCCCATACTACTTCATCCGTGAGCCTTCTCTATTCATCATTCTCTCTCCTTCATCTTCATTTCTCATTTTCTGGTGGCCCTTCTCCACTGCTTACAGACAAATTCAGGTCTTATTCTCCTTTCAAAAACAAACAAAAATAAAAAGTCTTTCACAAGCCAGATACCCCTGAAGCTATCATCCTATATCTCTTCTCATTTCTCCCAATTACCACCAACTCACTTCTCAGTCTCTTGGAGTTTAGCTTTTGGTCCTGCCACTGATTGCACTTCTCTTCCAGAGTACAAATGTTTTCCAAACTGTTCATTGCAAGTGACCATTCCTTAGCCTTCATTTTCCTTGAGTTCTGCATCTTTTCATACTGTTAATCATCTCTTCCGCCTTATACTCTCTCCTCCCTTGGCTTCCACGATATTTCTCCTTCCTCTCTAATCACTTCTCAGTTTCCTTTCCTGAATAATAATAATAATACTGATAACAACAATAACAATAATAGATAGAATTTATATAGTGCTTTTTAATTTTTAAAGCACTTTATGTTTTCTTTTTTGATTCCTATAACAACCCTTTTATGTATGTGGTGTTATTTTCCCATTTTTTTTCAAATGAGTCATTACTGATCTACTTACCCCACAGCCTGCATGTTTCCCAAGGTTCTTTCCTGGGGTATTCATCTCTTCCCCTTCTACCTAGGCTTTTGTAGAAAGCTCGTTAGTTCTGGTATGGTGAAGTATCATGTCTATGCAAATCTAAATATCCATCCCTAATATCTCTCTCTCTCTCTCTCTCTCTCTCTCTCTCTCTCTCTCTCTCTCTCTCTCTCTCTCTCTCTCTCTCTCTCTCTCTCTCTCTCTCTCTCTCTCTCTCCTCTCTCTCTCTCCCTCCCTCCCTCTCTCCCTCTGTTTTGTTTTAGGCAATTGGAGTTAAGTGACTTGACCAGGATCACACAGTAGTGTCAAGGGTCTGAGGTCTGATTAGAACTCAAGTCCTCTGCGCCACCTAGCTGCCCCCCAATCTCTTTTTTGAACTCCAGATACAAATTATCAACTGCCTGCTGGATATCCAATAGGCATTTCAAACTCAACATGTCAAAAGCAGAAATTATTTTTTTCTGTACCCCCAAACCTGCTTCTCGTCCTAACCCTTCTGTTTCCGTTGAGAGCACTTCCATCCTTCTAGTCACCAGGTGCACGACTTCAGTCCTCCTTGACTTCTTGCTTTCCGTCACCCCCATAGCCAATTAGTTGGCAAGTCTTATTGATTTTACCACAGAAGTGGGGAGAAAGTGAATTTAAGGCCTGGCTGCCAGCCCGTACAAAGGTGTGGAGACTGGAAATGTAAGGTCATGTGTGGAAAATAGCAAGATCAGTTTGGTTGGGCTCCAGAGCATATTAAGGAGGGTAGTTATGATAAGACTTAAAATGTAGATCAGATCCAAGTTGTGAAGTGCTCCCTCCCCATATCTCTCTGGTTTTTTTTCCTCCTTTTTTTTTTTTTTAGGCAATTGGGGTTAAGTGACTTGCCCAGGGTCACACAGCTAGTAAGTGTCAAGTATTTGGTCTGAGGCCAGATTTGAACTCAGGTCCTCCTGACTTCAAGGCCAGTGTTCTCTCCACTGCACCACCTAGCTACCCCCCACATCTCTCTCTTGTGAAGCCTTCTTGATTACTCTCTGCTTCTAATTATTACCATTCTTTATCTCTGACTTCAGTTTTCCTAATATATTATGTACCCCTGTAAGCTCCTTGAGATCAAGGACCTTTTTTTGAAAATTTCATCCAAAGTGTTAGCAAAACATCTGTCACATAGTGAGTACCTAAAATGCTTATTTAATTGAATTGAGCCGAGTTGAAGGTGTAGCATTCCAATCCCAGGGAAATCCTAGAAGGGAATATAAGTCTTATTTCAAGTGACATTTCCCCAAATTTTAGCATTATTTCACTTATGGTAGAATATTCTTGACACGAGTAGGATATTTTCTCCTGTAAGCTGTCCCTTGTCTATTTGTTTTTAAACAGCTTTCTGTGGTTTTGCATCATCAATTCTGGTAGCTCAGGATTAATTCTCACAATTACCAGCAGCAAAAGGAGTGTGTAATAAACTGAAATGACTAAAAGTGCTGTTAAGTAATAACTGAAAAGAACAGAAGAGAATTTGAATCAGGAAGTCAATTCCCTATGAACTTCATATTTAAGAACTGACTGCAGGTAATTGCACTGAGGTAAACTGCGCTGGACAAAAAATGCATACAATGGTTCATTTGGTTCCAGCTGGTAAAAGATAATAAATTCTTTGATGCCTACATTAAGAGATATGATTTCCAAGACTTTGTATATCAAAAATGCACACTTCATGGTACTTGTAGAACGTTTTGTCGAAACTCAAAGTCTTAAAAAACAAAATTCAAAAAATATGAGTGCAAAAACATAAAGCCACTTTACTCAATGCCCAAGTCTTTGTTCAGTAGTTATTTGGTTTCGTAGGGTGGTTCATCAATTATTTTAGATTACTTTAGGACCAATAGTAATGTACTAGATCAGTCCTTTGCATTTCACCGGGGAAAGGAGAGGAAGGAAAAGCTATACGTTGCTCGAATTATATGAAGCACCATCTGGTGCTTCTTCACAAAGAAGATAGGCAGAAGAATATGTACAATACTCCCCACCTCCTCAGCCTCTCGAGGTTAAGCACAAGTGTATGAAAAAGGGGTGAATCCAGCTAGGTTTCTACATTGTGCACTCCTTTTAGAGCTCTTAGAAAGACCCAGGAGACTGAAATTAATCGAATATGAATCAACTTTTTGATAAATAAGGTGCTTGATCACTCTTTTCACTACTTTCTCAATAGAAAGAAGAGAGGCTTTCAATGACTTGGAGGACTCTGGACTATCTACTGTGCTTTTGTTGGTTTCCAAAGCTTTTCTGATCACGGACCAGATCTTCAGAAATCTTTCCAACCCTGATTCTCCCTCCACTGTCCCTTTTTGTGTTCCATAAGAAAGATATATCAGAGGCAACATGGTGTGCTAGAAAGAGAGAAAAGCTGAATAGAAGTCCTGCCCCTGACACTTAGCAGCTGTGTAACTCTGGACAAGGTACTTATCTAGAGGCAACTAGGTAGGACAGTGAATAGAGAACTAGCCCTGGAGTCAGGGAGACCTGTGTTCAAGTCCAGACTCAAATATTTACTTAGCGGTGTGATCTGGGTAACTCACTTAACTTCTGCCTGACTCAGTTTTCTCAACTATAAAATGAGAGATAATAACAACATCTATCACTCAGAGGTATTGTAAGGATTAAATGAGATAATATTTTTTTTAAATTTTTTTAAATGAAATAACATTTATAAAGTATTTAGCATAGTAGTGAGCACATAGTAGGTGCTATTCCTAAATTCCTTTTTAACAATTCATTAATCTGGAGAGCTCTCTAACGATACATCAATGAAATCACAGGTCCAGTCCCAATCCCTAAGAAAGACATACTCTCGTGAAAAATTGTATAGGAAAAAAGGTGTGGACATAGTTATAGAAACAATTATAAGATTAAAAAAGGTATGCCAAGCACATCGGGAGAAATAGACAATCAGCTTGCTTCATTGGTATTCACAAAATGGCAAGAGAGGTCAACCGTGTTCCCTAACAGAGTGTTGTAGACTCCCTGTGGAGGATGGGAAGGAGGATGTGGATGGACAGGATGGTCTGGTTGGGTTGCCATCTGCCCTGTCAAAAGGGATACTCCCACTATTGAGCTCATGGATCTGTTGGTATATCAAAGCTATCAACAGGTTGACCCAAGCAAGGTAGTCCAGATGCACTTTAAAAGGCACCTTCCAGTGACATTGTCTTAAGCTAAAATTGTCAGAAATTTGCAACTTTATTTAAGTCCTACTCTGAGACCTCATTCTGCTGTAGGAAGTTTGTGTGTTTCAGAAGGCAAAACTTACAGAGTGCAAAATCTGACAGACTCTACCAGTCTCAGAAGGCTTCATATTTCAGCCCAGTAGAGGACTTATGTCTGTCATGTGAGGACAATTCTGGCACTGCCCCGAAAAACTCATCACTAGAAGATTGGCCTGCGGGGGATTATTTCCTCTCCAACCTCCCTGCCCCTCCAGGAACTCTTTTACACAGAAACGGAGTGATTTGATACCTGCTTCAGTAGAGTCCCCACACAAATGAAACCAGGGATCCTGCCCCAGACAAGATCAGTGTGATTATCATTTTAGAGCTGGAAGTGACCTTAAAGATCAACATTGCAGAGATGAGAGCCTTGAAGTGAGAAGTTAGCTGTTTTAGTAATTTTATCCAAGAGAATACACACAGTAGTTCATGTTGAAATGGAACCAGAGGACAGTATCGCTAAATGTTGCACTGTAAGTCCACCTCACTCCCACTATGTAGCAGCCAGGGAAATATTCTAAGGCAGCCAGACCTTTGGATATCAGTGGATGATTATATATGGGACATGCCTCAAACACAGCTTAGACAACTTAGCCAATAGAATATTGCAGTGAGCACTGTTCAAATAATTTGGTGTTGAATTCTTAAGCAACTGGTTTTAATAAAATGGCACACCAAATGAATCTGGTTTTGTGTAAAGCCTTCCTTAGTATGCGTGAATCATAGCTTTGACTGTATCTAGTAATCTGACATACATGAAGGAGAAACCTGGCAGACCCCAGACATCCCCTCTGAAGCCTTTCGAATCCTCTACTACAAGGAAGCCAGAAGCCTGGAGCACACACACCTGAGGACCTGAGTTCTTGATCAAGGAGTCAAAGTACACATGGTAGAGAAACCATAGGAGCTAGATCCCTTGATTTCAGTCCATGGTTCCTCCCTCCCCCATTTCTGTTGAAGGCCCAATCATCCTAATCATAAAAATTTATAACTGCAGAGCAATGTTTTACTCTTCTTTCTCCCTCACCCCTCCCATCCAATTTTTTACCAAGTCTTAGTGACCTTCTTTTTTTCTTATTCCACACTTTCTCATCAGTTCCCATCAATTCAAATATCATTTCTATATAAATGACCATTTCCCCCACATGCTTGTTAAAAAGCATGCTTGTTGAAAAGGTTTATTATAAAAAAAAAATAAAGCAGATGCTATAGCCATTTTTGGGGCAGAGGGAGATATAGATGAAAGTTGCAGGGAGAAGCCTTTTCCCAAGCTCAATATCTCCCATTAAGGCCTAGAGACTGAGTTCTCCTACTGCCTTAGAATGAGAGCCTGTAGTATAGTTCCAGGGCAAGGTAGAAATGGGTGAGGGGGAGCAGGAGGTTGGAGAGGAATATTTTGAGGAACATGTTGGAGCTGTAGCCTAATGGCGCGCGTGAGTGTGTGTGTGTGTGTGTGTGTGTGTGTGTGTGTGTGTGTGTGTGTGTGTGTGTGTGTGTTTTGGGGGGGTGGGGGAGTAAGTTTCAGAATACTTGCCTTCCTTAGACTCAGAGGTCAGTAAGAGTATGACTTTAGTCTGATGCGCGGGGACCTAATTACCCACTTATTCCTCTTTTCCTACTGGAAATCTCAGATCTTTAAAAGGCTTTGGGGAAAATCAAAAGCAATAAAGGCTTATACTGACTCTATGTTCAGTAATCTCAGGACCCCAGAGGGCAGAGGCATGTAACAAACTGCCATTCACCATGATATAGTGGGCATATTCTATATTTCTCTTCATGACTCAGTCAATATTTGGGGAAGGTAGAATCTATTTCTCATCCTTTCTCTCCCCTACTCTCCTCCTTTCTACTCTACACTTTAAAGTTTAAAACCTTCATTGTCATGCTAGGTCACCACATCTTCTGCTACATTGTTTTATCATTAGCAAATTCTAAAAATTTATTCTAGATCTCTCAATTCCACACTCTTTCCATCTTTTTGCACTAACAGAAACCTAATTTACCCCAGAACACATTGCGTGCCTGACCACCTCTTCAGGACTGGGCAGGTTTTCTTTCCTGCCCTCTGAAGCATGGGGTCAGGAAGAAGATTAGGCATGCTCCTCTCTCTCTTCCTCACTTTCATTCTTACTTTGCAACTAACACTCTCTTTCTTTGACAATAACTTCATCCGTCTTTATCCAACCCCTTTTTGTAATTCTCCATACAGGCCATTTCTACCTCCATGATCACTCTCAGATGTAACACCTCCCTACTCACCCAGCCCTCACCTTAGTTCAGGGCCTTGCCACCTTTTGTCTAGACTACTGCAATATTTTCCCTGACTCGAGTCTCTGCATACTGCAATCCATCCTCCACAAAAGCACCAGTGATTCTTCTTAAGTGTAGCGCTGACCTTGACAATCCCCTATTCGATAAACTCAGTTGGCTCCTTATTGCCTTGAGGATAACACGTGAACTTTCTCTTTAGCTTTTAAAGCTCTTCATAACTTGCCCCTAACCTGTCTTGTCAGTCTCATTATGCAGTATTCCTCCTCCCACATCCTATGAGCTAGCCAAACTGGCCTTCTCTCTGTCACTCATGACACTCTGTCTCCTATAGTGGTGTTTTTGCATTGGTTGCCTCTCATTCTTTAATACATGCTGTCCTCACTTTCACCTCAGAGAATTTCACTGTCCCTTCAAGACAGAGCTTAAGCATGGCCTTTCTTAATCTCCCCAGCCACTATCACTTTCCTCCCTAACTAGCCTCTATGCATTTTGTATTTATGCTGTACATATTTGTTCTCTCTCTGTTTAAATGTCTTTTTTTTAATAGTATATAAGTTTCTTCAGAAAGGGATTATTTCATTCTTTGAATATTTAGCCTGAGCTCCTAGCACAAGTACTTGAAACACTCACCAAATGCTTTTTGATTGATTGAATTCAGTCACTCATAAAGATGATTTATTAGATCTGATCATCACCTATATCTGTTCCAGCACTTTTAACCAGGACTCCAAAATTCTTCTCTCTGACCATAACCTCTTATCTCTCAATCTTTCCCTCAATTTCTCTGACCCTAAACATATTGTTCATCCTTACTATGACCTCTAGGCCCTCTACCCCTCACTCTTCTCAATCATCACAATTTTGCCCTTTCATTATTGAGAGACCAGTGTTGGAGGAAAAAATGATGCACTTGAATCTTTTGCCAAATCACCATTCATGCCTTAACTCTAACCCTACATTATCCCAATGCTAAACAGCACTGACTAGATTCCCTACAAATCTGTTTTATCTAGTTTCAACTCAGCCCTCACTGATGCGTGGTAATCTTTTTATTTGTACTCCATTGATTCTTTAGCAAACACTCTTTCAATCTGCTCTTCCAAGTCTTTCCTCTCCTCATATCTCCTAAACTACTTCATCATTTTTCATTATTAGTAGAGGACATCTCCTTTCTTTTTCTTTGGTCCAATCTCCTGGAACAGTTAGGTTGCACAGTGGTTAGAGTGCCAGGTCTGCAGTCAGGAAGATTCATCTTCCTGAGTTAAAATATGGCCTCAAAGGCTTCCTAGCTTTGTGACCTTGGGTAACTCACTTAACCCCACATGTCTTGGTTTCCTTATCTATAAAATGAGCTGGAAAAGGAAATGCCAAATCACTCTAGTATCTTTGCCAAGAAAACTTCAAATGAGGTCACAAAGAGTCGGACACAACTCAAAACAAGTGAGTGACAAAAGTCCCATGTCTCTTCCAGGAGTTTGAACCCTCAGTTACTGCCCCTTTTATTTTAAATATTTTCTTATCTACTGGCTCTTTCTGTACTACCTACAAATACAGCCAAGCTTTCCCCATCCTTAAAACAAAACAATAATCTTTACTTGAATCTCCCACCTTAAGATATAGCACCATAGCTCATTTCTCTTTAATAGTAAAAATCCCCTGAGGAGTAATTCTTTGCCTCCATTTTCATATCTACCACTCAGGTAGCAACTCTTTGAATGATGGCTTCTAATTCTAATTTAACTGGAACTGCTTTTTTCCAAGGTCGTCAATGATCTCTTAACTACTAACACATCATTCCCCTCCAATTTTCATTCTAATTAACCTTTCTGCAGCTTTTGATCCTGTTAACCTGGATATACTCCTGTATATTCTCTCCTCCCATGGATTCCGCAACATTGTTTTATCAATTTTCTTTATGCCTGCTTAACCACTACTTCTTAAGTCTCCTTTGAAAATGTTTTGCTCTTTTAGAATATATATTTCTGGGACAGCTAGGTGGCTCAATGGATAGAACACCAGCCCTGGAGTCAGGAGGATCTGAGTTCATATCTGACCTTAGACACTCACTAGCCATGTGACCCTGGACAAGTCACTTAACTCTGATTGCTTCCCCCTCTAAAAAAAAAATTTCCTCTTGGAGATAATCATTAGTTAATATGGTTGCAATTACCATGTTTATATAGATGAACTCCTAATCCATGGATCCATCCTTGACTGTTCCTGAACTCCATCCATGTCCAACTGCCTGCTAGACACCTCTACCTAAGATTTCTTCAAGTCAACATGTCAAAAGCAACTGATCTAATTTTACTTTAAAACCCATTTTTACAGTCACCTACTTTTGCAACCTTGGAGTCATTTTTGATTTTCTCCCCTCCCTCAATCATACTTTCTAATCAGTTACCAACTCTTGCTGATTCTACCTCCATGATATATTTCACATCAGTCCCTTTCCTTCTACCCACATAGACCCTAATCTAATTTAAGCTTAGATCTTCTCTTTCCTTGACTAGTGAAATAGCTTCCTAATTTATCCCCCAGCTTCTCATCTCTCTTTTCCAATCCATCTTCAGAATCACTGTCAAATTGATTCTCTTAAAACACGGATCTGACCAAGTCACTCTTCCCCCTCTGCCCCCTGCCAACACATTTAAAGGCTCTAATCTAATGAAGATAAAAACTAAAATCCTCAGGGAGGAACATGTAGCTCTCTCTGATTTGGCTTCCACATTTCCACATACCTTTTCAGTTTTATTTCTCTTCACATACTTTTGACTTCAGATAGGTTGTTAACCATCCTTGATATTTCTTCTCCCATTTCCATATCTTTGTACAAAGGCTCCTCCATATTTGGAATATTCTCCCTTTTCATCCCCATCTCTTGAAATCCTTAGTTCGCTTCAAGATGCATCAGATCCAGCTACTTATTTGAAGCCTTTCCTGATTCTTTGCAGGTGCTAGCACTTCCTCCTCCCTTGCTCCACCTGAAATTACTTTGTATTATTTTCTACTTCTTATTTATAGTTCTTTATATAAATGTTATATGTCCCCTTACTCTACACCCTGTACTTGGAGGCCAAGTACTATTTCATTTTTATTTTTAGTCCAGGACCTGCACAAACTATATACTTAATAAATGTTTGATGTAAATGAACTGAATTCCATGTTCATCTCCTTATCATTACGAATGAGAATAAAATTATGAAGCACAGGAAGTACCCACCCTAAGCAGAAATGGTGTGTGTGTGTGTATGTATCCCCAGAAGTGTCTTCTCTGATGTGGGAGAGAGAGGGAAAAGGGAGGGAGGAATGAAGGAGAGGGAGAGAGAGAGAGAGAAAGAGAGACAGAGACAGAGAGACAGAGAGACAGAGACAGAGGGACACAGAGAGAGAATACAATATAAAGTTTAAAAATAGATTGTCAAAATATGCTAATTAGGTAGGAATGTCTCTCTTCTACATTCTAAAGAGCTTGACTTGTGCGATGAGAAATCTTCTGCTAAAAATAAGAGGCCTTCTAGCCAAAGCTCTGAAGGGAACAAGTCAGATGACTCCTTGAAGGAGAAAGACAGAAACTTGTTTTCGTTTTGTTTTTCTGGTTTGATGGTACTATTGTTGAGTATGACAGCTGCAGCTCTCTTTTATTTTTTAATTTTTAGGCAGTTGGGGTTAAGTGACTTGCCCAGTGTCACACAGCTAGTAAGTGTCAAGTGTTTGGTCTGAGGCTGCATTTGAACTCAGGTCCTCCTGACTTCAGGGCTGGTGCTCTATCCACTGTACCACTTAGCTGCCCCATGAAGCTTTCTTAAAACAGCTATGGGAAGCTTTGGGGCTTAACTCAAAAAGCATGGCAGAGCCCACTCTTATTATGAGAAAAGAAAGCACGATAGATATGAATGACATCTGGCAGTGGAAGCAGAGAGAAGTTTCACAATCTTATGCCCAGCGGAGTTTCACCTGACAGAGTTAATGCTTCCAGGAGAGTAGTGTTTGGCAGATAGTATCCATTTAGCAAAGATAATGCATTTAACAGAGACAATATGGTTGGTGGAGATGAGAATAGAGCAGGCCCAATAGAAGCTGAATTATGTTATCACCAGAAGACAGCAGCAGCCCTGCAGAATCACAGTAACAAGTTTCTTTTTTTCATGCGTGTAACCTGGACACAAATATTTCTTACATGTGTGTTCTTGATGCATACATCCTGGCTATATATTATATTATCCTTGTGTGTGTGCCCTCATACATGTATACCTCGACCATATGTGTTCCCTACATTCATACCTCTCAATACATATTCCCTACTCATGTCTATTCCACCTAGCAATGATGTATGTATTTGTGAGAAAGTATGAGCAGCTTTATGGGGAAAATTTTTTCCCCCCTACTTTTCTTACTCTGCTATTTCATTAAAAGATTTTGTTTTGAACTGTGTCCACTGGCTGCATAATACTTATGGGGGTTCATTAGCTATGGTTTTGACAGAATACAGACTCAAAGAGTGCCTTAAAACTGCAGTAACCCTTGTCTGGCAGACCCACTTCAACAGTTTTGGGGACGAGCCTCCATCCAGGGAAGTATGTGATTTGTGTTTATTCAAGAATTGCTAAATTTAGGTTCCATATGAGGGCATGATACATAGCTTAATTATCTTGCACCTCTCCAAGTTTCTAGAACATTTTTTTCTTTCCCATATAGTTGGCATTTTAATAATATTAAATGAATGGATGGATGGATGGGGACTGAGAAGTCAAAATTAGGGTTAAATTCACACGAGCATTTAAATCTTTCTCATTCTTTGAAATGAGTATGGTCTCAAAATTAATCTTGTATTCTTAAAATGTAAGAACTGCTTTTTATTATATCTACATTTGATATTTGCTATTTTTGCCCTTTCAACTACTCAGTGAGGAAAATACAATTTACTGCCAAAGAAAATATGAACAAGAATGAGGTCTATCACTTAAACAAAGCATGAAGGCACCTTCAATCTGAAGGCATTTTTTTGAAATGAGTTTTCATTCAGAATTTCATTCATGTGTATTGTTTTAGAAAAGATTGTATTTTTATCCAAAGAAATAATAATGATATAGATCAAGCCTCACATTTATATTGGAATTTAAGTGTTTTAAATCACTTTCCTCACAATCCTGTAAGGTAGATAGTATTTGTCATGGTACCCATTTATAGACAAGGAACCTGGGGATGAAGGAGGTAAAGAGCCTTGCCCTTGGTCACGCAAGGGAGTGGCTCCATTCAGATGGGAACCCAAATCCCCTCCCTCTGAGTCCATTCCCCCCATTATACCACACTATTCTGATATTGATGACCGGTTTTAAGGGACAATCAATCAATAAGCTTTTATTAAACACTTACCATATGCCAGGCCCTTTGCTTGGCTACAAAGGCCAAAATGAAAGTCTCTGCTCCCTAGAAGTTTTTGATCTATGGAGAGAGGGAGGGAGTCAAGTTTCTCTCTCCCTTTGTCTCTCTTTTGTCTCTGCCTCTGTCTCTTCCCCTTTTTCTCCCTCTCTCCTCCCTGTCCACCTTACTCCTTCCTTCACGTGTGTGTGTGTGTGTGTGTGTGTGTGTGTGTGTGCATGGGGGGAGGTCCCGGATAGGATTTATGGCCATGTTGCAGATGGCTCCGCACAGCATATGATATTTTGGAGCAAGGAATGATGAAAGATTTGATTATGTAATATAGAACACCTGAATTAGCTGAAATTGCCTCCAGGTTTCTGTTGGAGAGTATGCAGGGGTGCATGGGGGCAGGGCAGCCAGTACTAACAGAAAGCATAAAACAGGAACTCCAAAAAAATTATTATTAATTCAGGGCTTCAAGTCTTCTCTTCTTGGCTTTCTTCTCTGTTAAACAGATTCAAACTTGTATTTAGGCATTATCATCTTTCTAAAATATGCATAAAATAGTGATGTCATTTATTTTCATTAAATGAGCAACTGTACATTTCTACTCTGCTCATCGTTGATCTAATAAGAACTGGACTGTTCCATGATATGATAGACCAGGATCTTCACTTAAATAGCGTTGTTCTATCATAGTATATACCGGAGGAAGATTGCTGACGAGTAAAATGTGCTGAATTTGGAAAATACTCCCCCATGGAAATTCTGAAGAATTTCCTTTGCTGGACTTGGGGAGATGTGTGGAGTTTGGGTAACTGCCAAGGACTTGGATTTCTCCTGAGAAGGGGGAAAAGTCTTCCATTCTGCATTATGCTATCTGTATTTATTCTGGATTACAATCACAATGTGTGACTAGGGCAGAATGTAAACAATGCAAATGTGTGTGTGGGGGGGTGTAGGAGTCAATAGGAATGTTTCATGACTTTAAAAATCTACTAGTATTTTTATATTTTATCAGGTTTTGCAAATACCAATTTATCTTTTTTATTCACATTAAGTAGTAGGTCTGATATACATATATATGTATGTATACACATGTGCACATACATATGTGTATGTTTATATATTTATACACACATATATTTATATATTTTTGGTGTGTAAATATAGCAATAACTTCCAATACATTCATTAATACGACATTCTACTTTTGGCTCATCCTATTAACCCTTTGTAACATCATTAGAGTGTGTCTTAATTCTCCATATTTTTTTGTTGCATGTGCTATTTATTCACTTATCCAAACATGTTTGTCTTTCTCTCTTTCATGTGCAGCTGAAACAATGTTCCAGATCAGATTAATTCTGCTACTGAAACTGCAACATGATTCCTCTTGAAAAAAGAATACCATTTATTTCCTTACTTATTGAAATCCAAGGCATTCTCAAAGCCTATAAAGAATGACCAATTTCAGTTTCACTAAACTAAAGTCAGGGTTTTCCCTAGGGGAAAAAACAAAATCTTCATCTTAGATCTGAAAGTTCATATTTTCCTTCTTTAATTTTTCTTTTTTTGTTTCTTTTTTCTCCCTTTCTCTACCTTCCTTCCTGCTTTTCTTCCTTCCTGCCTTCCTTTCTTCCTTCCTTCCTTCCTTCCTTCCTTCCTTCCTTCCTTCCTTCCTTCTTCCTGCCTTCCTTCCTTCCTTTCTTCTTCCTTCTTCTTCCTTCCTTCCTTCTTCCTTCCTTCCTTCCTTCCTTCCTTCCTTCCTTCCTTCCTTCCTTCCTTCCTTCCTTCCTTCCTTTTTCTGTGTCTCTATCTCTATCCTTCTTTCCTTACTTTTTAAAAAAGCTCTCCTTGCTCTTTCTTACTGTTGGGAAGTCGCTAAACTTAAACTCTTTTCAGGAAATTCAATCATGAATTAAATTCTTTAAGTTCTTAGACTCAACTCTACTTTGCAAGACATATCTCTATATTGTTTTGTTTTCATTATATTTTATTCTCTAATTGGTAGCTGATAAAGTGCCCATTATTTATCTTACATTATCTCTAAGCTGTAGCTTTGTCTTTGGGAATAAAACAAAACAACATAAAAAAGACATTTCTAATCTACAAATTTCTATAAAGGTAGTATAAGATATACAATATATTAAGTAATTGCAGTGAAATCATATACATCAACAAAATAGCATGCTGTCATATAGTCACAAATAAGAAAGATTGTGTAGTATTTTGTAAATATACAAAGGTGAGTATCCCAAAATGAAAATTTTCTCAAATTGTTATAAACCTAATAAAGCTAATAGAAAGCTAATTTCTCTTAGTTTGCCACATCATTTTATTTCTTATAATACCAGAGATTGTCATTATGTAGATACTTTTTTGAGCAAACATGCAGTATGTACTTTGATAATAATCTACTTTTTTCATAAATATATTTCATTGTTAAATATATTTTGTCAAGAAAAAATGAACTGTTCATCAAGTTCTGAAACACTAGAATTAGAGCCACCTTAACACTGGAAAGAATATACTTTTAGAGAAAATGAAAGCGATTGTTCTAATCATTCACATTAGACAAAAAAAAATTGAATACAAAAATGATTTTTTGCTCACTCTAAATAAGATCTACAGCTTGGATAGTGAGACTACTGAATTAGTCCAGCAATCTTAGGTTCTGAAAAAAAATAGGATCTGGGCACAGAATTGAGAAATTTGGATGAGATTGTCCTACCAGGGGTGGAGAACCTCTGGCCTTAAGGCCACATGTGGCCTTCTAGGTTCTTGGATATGGGCCGACCTTTTGACTGAATCCAAGTTTTACGAAACAAATACTTTTGTTAAGGGGAATTGCTCTGTCAAGTTTGGATTCAGTCACAGGGCTGCATTTAAGGACCTAGAGGGCCACATATGATCTCAAGGCCGCAGGTTCCCAATTCCTGTGACCTAGACTGTATTGGGGAAATCAGGCAGTGCTTCCAAGAATCATCTGGTGTCACAACATTGCTGCAAATCAAGGAGTATCAGCAACTTGGAAGAATTAAATTACAAATAACATAGAGGCCAATGAAAAGCTATATATAGCAGGCTGTGGCACGTTATCCAACAGTTCACAAGTCTCAGCATCTCACAGTTGGACATGGTTTCTGCCTTCCTAAAATGTATCAGCCTTAGTCTATAGCAGTTGTACTTCATTAAGTGGACTGAGGTTATGGTTTAAACACACCCTGGCTACCAAATATGCCACTCCCTGGTAAATTACTCATATCATTAGATTAAAAGCCTGTAGTCTTGCATCTGGTCTAATCTCATTAAAAGATCTCGATTTGCTCATTCTGCTCTAGCCTAATCTTGTCCCTGAGGGGCTAAAATACTTTCTACACCCAGTTCTATACACTATTTTAAACTCCTCCAGTTTCCTAAAGGAAGTCTTGCACTTGGCTAAAAAAGTGAACATAAGAAGCATGCCTAGAACAGTCAGTTTTTAGATAAAAAATCAAAACAATTTATAGTCATATAAAAATGCTTGAAATCATTAATGATTAGCAAAATGTAAAATAAAACAACTTTGAGATATCATTTTACACTTATCAGACTGGTTAAAATGATTGCAGGAGAAAGCACCAAATGTTGGAGGGGATGTGGAAAAATCGGGATGCAAATTCACTGTTGGTGAAACTGTGACCTGATCCAAGCATTTTGGACAACAATTTGGAATTATACCCAAAGAGTTATTAAACTGATTATACCCTCTGACTCAACAATACCTCTACTAGGTCTGTTTCCAAAGATGTTTAGGGAAAAAAGAAAAGAACCTTTATGTTCTAAAATGTTTATAGCAGCTCTCTTTCTGGTGGCAAAGAATTAGAAGTTGCAGGGATGCCCATCAACTGGGGAATGTCTGCATTACTTGTAGTATACGATCATGATGGAATATTATTGTGGTATAAGAAATGATGAGCTCAATGATCTTAAAAAAAACAGGGATAAACTTACAGGAAATAATGAAGAGCAAAATGAGCAGAACCAAGAGAATGTTGTATACGCTAACAGCAATAATGTTTTAAGAACAACTTTGAGAAAATAAGTCACTCTGACTATTATAATTACCCAAATCAATTACAAAGACATATAAAGGAAGAAGCTATCTGCAACCAGAGAAAGAATTGACAAATAGAAGTATGTAGAGAATGATAAATATATATATATATATATATATATATATATATATATATATATAATATATATATATAGTAGCAATCTCTAGGTGAAAAGGGACGAAAAAAAAGGGGGAAAAAAGACAGAAATTTCCATTATAACTTTATTAAATATTTAAAAAGAGCAAGTTGTACACAATAGATTATCAGTTTTATGCGCAATCATCTTTTTTAAATAATACCATGTTATGGAAATGCTTGTTTTATTCCATAAATATATATATATATATATATATATGTATATATATGTATATGTATGCATGTATTATATATATGTATGTATAAAGAAACATGGCTAGATAGTTGTTAATTAAAAAAAGATTTAGAGGTCTTAGTGGACTTACAGCTTAATGTGAATCAACATTGTGAGTATGGCAGTTCTCAATGCAATGCAGCATTATAACTGCATAAAGACAGGTGAACAAGTCTAGGGAGATGAGCTACTCTTTTATTCCCTGGTAGTATTTAATCTGGACATATTGGTTCATTTCCAAGTACTGCATTTGTAGGAGGGATATTGGTAAGCCAGAGAAGATCTAGCAGTAATGAGGATGGGGACTAGACTAGAATCTGCCATATGGAGATCAATTGAAGGAAGTAAGGATGCTAAAGTGTAAAGAAGAGAAGGCTTAAGGACATAATTGTCTTTTAAGAGTCTAATCTTGTGTGGAAAAGAGGTTAAATTTGTTCACTTGCTGACCTCAACAGCTTCAATGTATTAAATGATCATCTCTGTGATGCTCAAATCTACTTATCCAGCCCTAATGTCTCTACTGACTCTGACAGCCTCTTGTCTCCAGCTGCCAAGTGGACATCTCTAACTAGATGGCCTATACCTATATTAAACCCACTATGTTCAAAACGTAGCTCATTATTTTTTCCCTGCAAACTCTCCCTTCTTCCTAACTCCCCTAGTATCAAGGATACCACCATCCTTTCAGCCACCAGGCTCCAAACCTAGGTATCATCTCAATTCCTCACTCTGTCTACCCTCCCCATATCTGAGACCTGTCACTTTTAACTTCATAGCATCTCTCACATACACCCTCTTCTCTCTTCTGACACTGCCACCACACTGATACAGTCCCTTTTCACCCCCTCCCTAAATTACTGCAATAGCTTGCTGGTTCCTCTCCTAGCCACAAGTGTCTTCTGACTCCTGTCCATCTTTCACTCAGCTTCCAAAATGATCTTCCAAAAGTGCAAATGTGGACATATTATGCCCCCTTCTCAATTAACTGCAGTGGCTCCCTATTATGTCCAGGATCAAATATAAAATCTGTTTGGCACCACTGTGCTTTCACCTGATACCTTTCTCCCCTCCCACCCCATATCTACAATCCAATAATAATAGTCTCTTAGCTTTTCTTCACCCAAGACATTCCATCTCCTGATTCCAGGCATTTCCATTGGCTCTTCCCCATCAATGGAATGTTCTCTCTCCTCATCTCTGCCTTCTGGCTTACCTGATTTCCTTCAAGTCTGAGGTAAAATTCAACATTATACAGGCAGCTCTCCCTAATCCTTCTTAATCTCAGTGCCTGTTAATTATTTCCAATTTATTTTATATATAATTTGTTTGAATATAATTGTTTGTGTATTACCTCCCCCATTAGACAGTGAGCTCCTTGAGGTCAGGTAAAGGGAATGTGCTTTGCCTCTTTTTGTATTTCAGGCACTTACCAAAATGCCCAGCATACAGTAGGTGCTAAATAAATATTTAATGATTGATTGATTGAAAAATGTTAACTGAGTGACTTATTACGAACAAGCAAAATCCCAAGGTTGTTGTGTGAATAAAATAATATTTATGAAGTGATTTGCAAACTTTAATGTACTGTGTAAATGTTTAGCATTATTATTATCACAAGTACTTATTTTATTATGTTATTAATTATTATTCATGGAAGTTGTAAAGGGGGAAGATTTAGGTTTGATGCAAAGAAAAGTTTCCCAACAAGACAGGACTCCAACAGCAGAAATGACTGCCTAGAAAGTTGGCTCCTTCTCTCAGGAGGTTTTGCAAAAGACTGGATAGCGTCTCATCAGCTATGATTCAGAGAGGGTTCTTGTTCATGTAAGGCTTGGATTAGAACCTCTCATATTCTTCACAGCTCTAAGATTTTGTTATTCTGATACAGTGAGTCTATCAATAATGGTCCAAGATAATTTATTTCATCTTGGCTTACAAAACGGATTCTCTGATAGATCAATAACTTACTAAACTCAAGAATCATTTTATAGAACCTATTATACACACACACACACACATACACACACACATAAACACACATACACATTATATAGAACCCATTATATAAAACTCATTAAATAGACCCCATATGGGGTCACGAAAAATTTGGCAACAGTAAAATGTTTCAACATGTAAAGACCAAAAATTAATTCAAAATCAAACACATGAGGAATCCAAGGTGTTTCTGACAACTCTAGACTGTGTTGTAGAGAGCAGCTTCACTGCAGCCTTGGTTCTGAACACAAAGCATGTGCAATTTGCACTGCACATGCCCTCAGGCCATGTAACACCAACAGAAACAGGGTCAAGAGTGGAAAAAGTTTAAGATGCCCTGAATAGAATGCCCTTTTAATAAGGATTGGATCATAGAATTTGGAACTGGAAGAAATATGAGAAGTCAGCTAGTCCAAACATTTTATTTTATGTATGATGAAACTGAGGCCAAAAGGGAAATTTATTGCCCAAGTCATACGACAGCTTGCAAGCGTCAGGGGGAAGATTCAAATCCAGGCCATTTGACTCTATGTCTGGTGCCACAACTTCTCTATGCCACAATTTCTCTATGCCACAACTTCTCTCCATAGCATTAAGTATGTAACCTTAGCTTCGAATAAAACTCTCTCAAAGAGTCAGTCAGTAATAGCTATTGTATCTGAGGCCCTGCCATGAGTTAGGAAGAAAACAAAATAGGAGCCCTGACTGTATGTCTGACAAGTGTGCACCTTCATTAATTACACGTCACAATAGGCCAATAACTTAGAGATATCGAAGGGCAAAATAAAGAGACATTCATATTGGAGCATATTTTTAAATAATCGGCTCACCTACCTGAGTATTTGTAGGGAAATTATAATAAATAAAGCAATCACAAATTCTTAGAATTTGCACTAGAAAAATATCACCCTTAACTCAAAGGGTAAATTTATCTGACAAACTAGATAAATATAATCAATGGTCTTATGATTTGTTCAATTAAATGTAAGAGAAAATTTAGAACTATCCATAACTTTATCACGTGAAATGTGTTTTTTTAAATAAATGAAATACTAACATATATTCAGAGACATTTAGACATTCCTCAGTTTAACATCTGAGCTCCTTCAGGACCCAACTCAAAGTTGCCTTTCCCATGTTAATAAATATTATGCTACTTCACACCCTGTATAGTCCAGTCCAAATTGTTATTCTTGAATGATTATATTCCATCTCCTCTTCCCATAATTTTGTACAGGCTGTCTCTCCAGACCAGGAATGCATTCCCATTTCACCTTATCCTCTTAGAATCCTAAGGGTTTTTTCACTGCTCAGCTTTAGTTCCCACTCCCCACCCCCTTTATGAAGTCTTTCCTGCCTGCCAGATGCTACTGCCTCCACTCAACAATTAATTTTTATTTATTTTGAATATACACACCCTCACACACATACACATACATGTGATATTCACTTATAGAAGGAAAGCTTTCTAAGGGCAGGGAGTATCTTATTTTTTTCTTTGTTTGACCACTGTTTATAGAGTAACTAGGTCATATTATATGTTTAATAAATGCTTGTCTGTTGACTGATAGAACCATCTTTTAGTGCATGTAATTGTTTATATTTTTGCATTTTATTATTGTACTTTCATTTAAAAACATGCTGATCTGAAGACTGCACATAGACAGTCAGGAGCTAAGAAAAAATATTATTTAAAAACAAACATACTGATGTTAAAACTCTGTGCATGTTTATAGTAGTAGCCCTTAGACTGTGCAAACATCCTTGGTAACGGGTGTTTATTTGTGAGTTTAGATATCAGATGGGATATAAGAAAATATACTTGTATGAAGGCATTTTGATCTAAATGAACAATATTGATTGGAAGCTGGGCTAAATCTTTGAGGTATGGGGGTATTGGGGTATGAAATATAGAGTAAGAACAAGAGCTTATGAAAATAGACAGCTAGAAGATGTTTCTTTGTATGTGTGTGCATGGATGAAAACACTAATGTGACACAGGTATAAGAAACTTTATGGGACGACCACATATACTACTGAAAACCCAAGTAATTTGCTTCTCATAAAGCTGTTTGCAAGATTCTTTGGTCTGCAAGTTATCATTGCAATTACTATTATTATTTTTTTGCTTCATTCACTTTTTTTAACATCTCTCCTCGAGGACATAATTACTTGAAAAGACTACCTAAGGGATTGAGTTTTAATGGCCAGGGTTTCAGGTGAAGTGGTGGAAGAAACACATTTTAGCAAACACATTCACAATATTTATTGTTTTATTGTTTAGAGACTTCAAGACAGAAAATGAATCAGTCCAATTCAAGCCTTTTTTTCTGTGATAAATCAGGAAAATTGAGGTTAAACATATGTTCCATGTAGGCAATATTAAGTGCTGCATAGCCACATGGGGATTATACCTTGGAACAATCCTATAGAAGTCCAGAATTCTCTCAGTTAGATGAGGGCATTTGCAGCAAATTCTAGTCCATCAATGAGTTAATAATTGGATGACTAATCGAATAATTATTTGACCTCAAATGTTTCTTGATTTAGAGGTACAGTTAGGAGAAGAATCAACCATTCTCGGTAGGGAAAGAGATAGCAAAGAATACTCAGAGGGACATGGTACTGAAACCCCCTGGGTGCCATTAGAACTATGATACACTTCATGTGAGTGAATAGTTTGACACCTTTCCCCTTAAAAACTATTTATGTACAAAGTACATCCTACAGTCAAAAGGCTATGCAGATGGCACATTACAGAGCAGCATATGGACAACTCCAACACTATTAAAAGTGATGACACCAACTGGCTAAATGAGCTAGGGAGCTGTGTGCTTATGTAGAGTTGAGAGAGCAACTTAAGCTTTCAAATGCAACTCAGGGGACAAATACAAGAAGGAACCATGGATGGAGCTAGAGAATATGCACAAAAATATTTATGTCCAAATAAAAGCCCCTTTCTTAGCAATCTGCCGTTTTAATACTGATTAGAAGCAGAAAGGCCAGGAAAGTAGCAAGAAATAAATCAATGAACACAGTGGTCATATAAATTCTCTAAACTCCAAATTATATTCATTTTCAAAATACATGTTTATTGATTTTTTTTGGTTTTGCAGTTTATTTCCCACTGTATTCTTTTCCTACCCATTCTCAGAAAGTATCTTTTATAATATAGATTTTTAAAAAAAGAAGAAAATGTTGGGGAAACTAAATAATATATTTAACATTTCCCACAATGTATCTAGTGTTTTATACCCATGATACTCCATTTCTACAAAAACACAGAGAGTAATGTTTTCAGCTATATGTTACAGAGTCTGAAAATTTTTATTATTTCTTCTGAGTTTGTTACGGTTTTATTGTGATTTTTGTTTTGTTCATTTGATTTTCCTCCTTTTAAAAAATCAAGTTGGTTAAAGGTTTATAAGGGGCAGCTAGGTAGCACAGTGGATAGAGTGCCAGGCCTGGAATCAGGAAGGCTCCTCTTCCTGAGATACTTACTAGCCGTGGCAGCCTGGGCAAGTCATTTAACCATATTTGCCTCACTTTTCTGATCTGTAAGATGAGCTAGAGAAGAAAATGGAAAACCACGCCAGTATCTTTTCAAGAAAATCCCAAATAGAGTCACAAGGGGTCAGACATGACCAAAAACCTACTGAACAACAACAAAGGTTATAAATTTTGTTAGCCTTTTTAAAAAAAGATTTTATTTTTAAGTTTTATCTTTGTGGTTTCCAATCTATTCATTTCTTCTCTAATTTTCAAGATTTCCTCTCATGTATATTTTTGGTTTGTTTGTCTTCTTACTTTCTAAAATTGAATATTCAATTTATTAATCCTCTTTTTTCTATTTCTTTGATGTATATGTTTAGGGATATAACCTTTTTCTTTGAAGACTGCATGAGTGAATGCCCTCTCCCCATTGATGTATTTCATCGTCATTATAACTGTCTTTCACATACTTGTTAATTTTCTCTATTATTTGTTTTTTGACCCTCTTATACTTTAATATTTCATTATTGTCTCTACTTAGTTCTGTATCTTTTGTTTGTGCTCCTTGAATTGATTTCTATTTTTATTTCATTGTGATTTACAAAGAATACATTCAGCAATTCTACCTGCTGACATGTATTTGCAATTTTCTGAACTCTAATACATGGTCTATTTTTGAAACAGTGTCATGTGGTTCTGAGAAATGGAGATATTCATTCATAATCCCATGTGGAACATGCTAGAAATCTTTTAGCTCTAAATTCTCAAGCAGTTCTTCAGTTTTACAGTTTCTCTTTTGTTTAATTTTCTGATAGATTTTCCCAGCTCAGTGAAGTGAATATTAAAGTCTCCTACTATTGTTATGTTACTATCTCTATCATCTGTAACTTAATTAATTTCCTTTATAAATTTAGATCATATGCCATTTACTGCATATGTTTATTACTAACATTGTCTTATTCTCTATTGTTTCTTTAAGCATACTTTAATTTCCTTGTATATCTCCCATATTGTGAATTTTTGTTTTTTTCTTTGTCTATGTTATGATGTTTATTTTTAACAATTCACAATGGCAACACGCTTAAAACTGTGCAAAGTATTTTCCTCAGCATAACTTTTTGAAGCAGGCATTGTGTGTATTATGATCATCATTTAATAGATAAAGAAAGTAAGTCTCTGAGAAGTCATGGCCAGCAAATGCTACCACTTTGACCATGATCTTCCCTCAGAGCCTGATCAGACCAACCCAGGATCCTGAAGTTGAGAATACTAAGAATAGTAACGTTAAATAGTGACATTAAAGAAGAGGCTGTTTTGCAGCATAACATCTGTTTGCCGCAGAACCCTAAGGCCTATGGGACTTTTTCATCTGACTTCCAGATTAATTCTTCCAAATGTGTTGTTTTCCCTATCAGAATGTGAGCTCCTTGAGAGCAGTAACTGTCTTGCTCTTATATTTCTATAACCAGAAATTAACACTGTACTTCACAAATGCTAGTAGTTAATAAATACTTCTTCATTCATGTCTGAGGAGAAATCTGAACCCAAATTTGCTACCTCCTCACCCATCATTGCCTCTTATTTGAATAACGATGAGTTTGGAGCATGATTTTTGTTATGCCTTATTTTTCCTTAAGAATCCACCAAAACTACTTTATTGTTGTCATTTTATGTTACAGAAGAGGGAAGTGTTGCAAAATCTGGTACAACTTTAACATTTTATGTGAGGGAAGAAATCAATGTAACAAAAATCATTTAAATTAAAATCATTTAATGACTTACCTTGTTCTACACACTGTGCTAGCATTTGAAATAAAGAGACAGAAGTCTCTGATCTCGAAGAGCTTATATTCTATTGCTGGGATGCAATAAATTCACAGGTAAGTAAATATAGGATCAATCAATAAACTCTTCAATAAGCATTTGTTAAACATTATGAGCCAAGTATCATGCTAAGTGCTGGGGATGAAGATTGAAAAAAAAAAACAGCTCCTGTCATCAAAGAGCTTACATTCTAATGGGAGAGACATGTATGTAAAATAGTATGCAGAAGATACACTCAAAGCAGATGGCAGGTAGCCTTAAAGGGAAAGGTACTAGTAGTTGGGTGACAAGGTGAGGTCTTTTGTAGAAGCGACATGTGAATTAAGTCTTGAAGGAGTTCAGGGACTCGAGGGGGTGGAAGTGAGTAGGAAGAGGATTTTAAGCATGTGAAACAGTAGTGCAAAGGTACTCAGGTGGGAGATGGAGAGGTATGTGTGAGAAACAGTAGGAAGGCCAGTATGACTGGACTAAAAAGTACAGGGAGAGAAATAATATTTCTTTTCAGGTTTGGAGGGATTTATTATGGAGATAGACTTCTAAGGAATATCTTGGGTGGGGGCTTAGTAGAAAATCAGTTCAAAAGTCTCTACTTTCTTTTTTCTTTTTTTCTCTTTTTTTTTCAGATTTTATTAATTTATTTATTTTTAGTTATTAACATTCACTTCCACAAGATTTTGAGTTCCAAATTTTCTTCCCATCTCATCCCTCCCCCCACCCCAAGATGGTGTTCATTCTGAATACCCCTTCCCCTAATGTGCCCTCCCTTCTATCTCCCACCTTCCCGCCAAGAGAAATAATATTTAAGAAAACTGAAAAGGTATCCTTCCTGCTAGATTGTCAAGAGCTTTAAGTGCCAAACAGAAAATTCAAACAATAATTGTTTATAATTGATCCTTAGATCCTACAGGGACTAGGGAGCCAAAGGAAGATTGTGAGGTGGGAAAGGAATCATCATCAGAGCATCATCGGAACTAAATAAGATGTGAGAGTCATCTGCATAAAGCTTATAACTGAATCTACAAAAGCTCAAGAGATTGCAAAGAGAAACAGTATAAAGAGAAAGGATGAGAGGTCTCAAAACAGAGAGCTCTAGGGTATACCCATGCATAGTGTATGGGACATAAATGATCCTACAAATGAAATTAAGAGTAAGCTATCTACAGAATAGGCAAAAGACAGCAGTGTCACAAAAACCTAGGGGGATTAGTATCTAGAGGTAAGTTATGGTCAACCATGACAAACACAACAAAAAGGTCAAGAAAGTTGAGGACAAGGCTATTGGATTTAGCAGTAAAGGGGTCATTGGTGACCTCAGAGAAAGTAGAGTGTGGTGGGATTCAAATTAGATTGCAAGGAGTTGAGAAAAGAATGGGAGATGTGAAATCAGAAACAGTAACTATGGAAAGCTTTTTCTAGGAATTTGACTGTGAAAAGAAGAAAAAAATAAAGGATGATGACTTGAGATAATGATAGGGTGAAGTGAGGACTTTCTCCCTTTTGAGAGCAACAGGAAATAAGTCAGAGGATAAAGAGAAGTTGAAAAAATAAGAAAGGTTGGGGATGAGACAGGATAAGACTAGAGTAAAGGAAGAGAAGATGAAAAAATGATGCTAGGTTATTTAACGTATAGAGTTTGAGTTGGGAGAAAGTTGATGACCAATGCTTTTCATTTTTTTCAGTGACATAGAAGATGGGGTCTTTTGCTGAGAGAGAGGGGAAGAGGTGATGGTATGCAGAGAAAAGAAAAGAGGTTTAAAAAAATAAACGAGCAGGACAACTGTCAGGGGAAAGGTCTGAAAGTGCAATACACTGGAATTAAGATATACCCACAGATCCTGGACAGAATTTCATGTGACTACATTTCCCATGCAAACTTCACCAAAATGAGCTTGGAAAAGTAGTTACTCATTCCACCAAGATTCTTGGAACACTTATTACGAACAAGTCACTATTAGGTGACGTGCATGCTACCAAGACATACAAGTACCCAAATTTGAGCACGTATCCACATAGCTAAACTCACTTCCAATTCAGCTCAGTCCCTGACTGCCAAACTACTTCTTTGTCTTTCTCCTCACATCTACCCTCACCCTCCTGCCTAGCTTCTTTTTATATGTTGTCTTGTCCCACTAGGAGTGAGCAGGGACTTTCTTTTACTTTTATTTATATTCCCAACATTTGGTAGAATCTGGCCCATAGTAAGCTCTTCATCAATGTTTTATTTAACCTAACCTAAACTAATCAAAATATAGTCTCTGCCTTCAAGGAGTTTGGAATTCAATAGAGACTACTAAATAAAATCAACATGGAAGAGTGCATAAACATCATACTGAAATTTGTAATGTTTAACAATAATAATAATATGAGAAAACTCATAACATTTTCATAGTATCAAAAATTTTGTGTGTTTGGAGGAAGGATCTGAAGTGTTGGTAAAATGTTTTACATGCCTGTGGAAAATTCAGATCATTACTTTACAATACCTTACAGTACAATAACAATATAATACCTTTGTTTCAACAATGTATAAAATTCCCAATGAGGAAATACCCTGTATCAAAGCAGAATAAGCAACTAATCTATAACCTAGAGATTTGGACAGTTGCTTAAGGGCACTTAGAGTTAAGTGGCTTGCTCTGAGTCATACAGCTTTTATTTATAAGAGGAAGTACTTAATCCTACATCTTCTGGACTCTGAGGAGGATTTTCTATTCCGATACACTGATTTACATAAAAAAAAATTAATGATTGACCAACAATTCTGTCTTTGCTACTGATGAATAAGACTACAGGATCAGAATCCCATGTGCCAATAGAATGAACCCCTTGAATCCCATTGGTTGTAATTATATGTTTCTTGTGGGGGAAAAACACATGCAGAGCTTAGCATGATGCCTGGCACGTATCAAGTGCTTAATAAATGCTTATTAACTGACTAGCAAAAGAAGAGATAACCAAATTGAACTGGAGGGAAGGGAGCAGGCATTTACTCCAGTCTTTGCTGGGCACATATGGAGTAACTGAAAAGTGATGTAGGGGGCAACTAGGTGTCACAGCAGATGAAACACCAGCCCTAAAGTCAGGAGGACTTGAGTTTAAATCTGGCCCCTGACACTTACTAGCTGTGTGACCTTGAGCATGTCACACAACCCTGATTGCCTTGCCAAAAAAAAAAAAGGAAAAAAAAGTGATTTAGCTACTAATCTTTTAGGAGAAAAATAAAAAGAAAACTTTTTATGACAGCAGAAATTCTTATAACCATCTTTGACTTATAACCAGAACTTATTTTAAAAAACATTCACAAATCTCATTTAGTAAATTTATTGTCAGCAGGCTATTGTGAAAAAGAAAAAAAATGCCAATCCAGCCTTACAGATGGTTAATCTTGATGATTTCTTTCAGTGAGCTCATCTTTATCTGATCTGCCTGTATCTATTAAGATGGCGTACAGGTAGAGAAAGACAGATACAAATATATAGATTTGTATGGAACTACATCTATTCATTGCTTTTATTCATTCATTTTTCAGTTGTGTCCGACTCTTTATGACTCCATTTGGGGTTTTCTTGGCAAAGACACTGAAGTGGTTTGCCATTTCCTTCTCTAACTCGTGTTACACGTGAGGAAACAGAAGCAAATAGGGTTAAGTGACTTGCCCAGGGTCACATGTGTGGTAAACATCTGAGGCCAGATTTGGACACAGGAAGACGAGCTTCCCCGATTTCAGGCCTGGCACTCTATCCACTGTACCATCTAGCTGCTCTCAGCAGCAACACAGATAGATAGTTAGACAGACAGACAAATAGATAAATAGATAGACAGACAGACAGACAAAGGTGGACATGAATATAACTACATATCTCTATACCTGTAGATTGAAATAGGTAGGTGATAAAGAGTAATGTAAAGTATAGGTATAGAGAGGTGTGCATTTTGAGGACTTTCAATACTATTCCTTAACTGTCCATAGTGTTTTATTATGTGGAAATTAAAAACCATGACTGATCTCTGGTATCTCTTAAGATTTAGGACTATTGTTTGTGGTTCAGATTGCTTTTACCTTCCCAATGGTTGGGTGCTGTTAATATCTTAGAACGAATGAAAAGAAGAGCCAGGGGGAAATGAAGGTACTAGCAAAAGATTTCACACTGAAATATATTCAACTTGATCTTCAACTTTAATTAAAAGCCTGTGATCTGTTGCATTAGAAAAGGAGGTACATCTGAAATATTATGACAACTTTTTTCATTAGAACATCATTTTACCTTTTTTTGCATTAGTATACCACAAAGAATCCTTCTTTCAATTTTAAGTCAGTGCTAATAAATATTTTAAAAATAGATGTAGAGATAGGTCGATCTGTCTCTGTTTCTATCTATATCTATATTTGTATCTCTAATACTTACGTCTTGGTAAATGTAATGCCGTATATCTACATCTATCTGTCTGTCTATCTATCTATCTATCTATCTATCTATCTATCTATCTATCTATGTAAGTATGTATGTATAGATATGTATATATATATATATATATATATATCTGTAGATATATTTAAAATAGAGAAGTCCATTCCACCAATTTTTCATGATTCACTCGCATAGTTCCATCATAAATGTTACTGTGTCAAAGAGAGATAATGGAAACTAAAAGCTTGATTAAGTGCCCATTCAAACAGCAGGTAAAAAATTTAATCCTTTGGCTATGAGGCTTTTGATCTTTAACATGGATAACATCAAGTTCCCCAGAGTTCCTCAGCTTTGCAGCATAAATGACATAAATGGTTGTTTATAACTGACAAAAAGCCACAACATATTTATCATTTTTGAAACATTTTCATTCAGTGTCCCATAAAGTTTTCTTTCACATTGAAGAGAATTATTATGAATACACATAAGTCATTTCACACTAAATGAAGCACATAGGATATCTGCCCTAAAAGAAGATTAAAGAAATGAGTTGAAATCACAGAGAAAAAAACTTAGGGTATTAGAAAAAGAAAGGAATTCCAAGCAGAAATGCCAATCAAAGTGCACGAATATGGGATCACAATGAAAAGAGGTGATGAAAATCAAGATTCTAAATCCCAAATATAACTTTATTCTCTAATACTATACTACTATATAATTACTCATGAATAGTAATTTTATTTAAAAAAAATTACTCCAGATAACATGATAACATTCATTCCAGGTACTAACATAGATATTTTAAGAGTTCTAGAAAGCTAGCATGTATGGGAGGATGAAAAAATGATAAAAATATATACTTTTATGAACCCATGAGACAGAAGAAATGACAGAAACAAATAGTGACAAGGGGGTGGACTAAGGGTGATGCTGCTGTTATCAAGAGGCAGCTTATTTACCTGTACATCAACAGTTACAAGAATGATCTTGGGGTACACAATGGAACAACAACACCCATTCCTAAGTACTCTGAACTCTGTGGACTCAGTCAAGATGTACTGGCTCATCCTTGTAGAGAGGCCCATCAATTGGGGAGTGGCTGAACAAGCTGTGGTATGTGATTGTGATGGAATACTAAACTACTATGAGAAATGTTGAATTCAACGATCTTAGAAAAACGTGGAAAGACTTGCACAAAATAATGAAGAGTGAAATGAGCAGAACCAAGAGATTTTTGTATACAGTAACAATAATATTATTTTGAGAACAATTTTGAATGAATAATTTATTTTGAGTATTATAAATACCCAAATTAACTATAAAGAACATATGAAGAAAGACACTATCTACATCCAGAGAAAGAACTAATAAAAGTACGTATAGAATAATTTTAAATACATACATATATATATACACATATACATATATATGCATATGTATGTGTGTATGTATATGTATATGTATATACACATACACCCATCTACATACATACACTTATTTGTGCCTAATGGTAGCCATCTCTAAGTTGGGTTGGGGAAGAAAGAAAAAAAATTGCTTCTGGCAATTGCTGTAATTTTTTTCCCCACATGTACAAAATGGGCAAGAATGAGTACTTTGGGATGCCTGCCTCTCTTTCTGTGTCAATTAGTGAATGAATGTTGCAATAGTCTCCTATTGGGCAATGACTTTGATTACTAAGACTCTTAGTATCCGAGACTTGGGGTTGGGAGGTGGGGAAGTCCCTTTCTGCATCTCTCTAGTTAGACTGTATTTCAAGTATTCTATTCAATTCCAGGAATCACAAATTAGGAAAGACAGCATTAGGTTAGAGTACATGTAGAAGAGGGCAACAAGGGGTTCAGTCCATGCTAAACAAGGAGTAATTTATGGAAGATGGGGAGTTTAGCCTATAAAAGAGAAGAGTCAGAGGGAACATGACAGCTGTCTTCCATTTGATAAACTGTCATGTGGAAGCTGTCATAAATTTCTCTAATGAAGAACATTAAATTTGTCCTGTTTGACCTCAGTGGGCACAACTAAGAGGAATGGGTGGAATCAGCAAACTTTGAAAAGCTTTAGAACTCTGATCAAAGCAGTGATTGAACAATTTGTCAGATGAAATGTATCTCCCATTTCTTACTAGAGAGGGAATGGACTATAGGCACAGAAGGGGACATGTAACCTCAGACTAGGCTAAAGTGTTGATTTGTTTTGCTTGCATATGTACTTGGAAGGCTGGTTGATAGATTGCATTGTGAGAGGAAAATGCCCTGGGTGAAGCATATTTGGAGATCTCAGAACAGCAAGATCTAATGGGATCTCACCAAAAAGGACATGATGGCCCCACAGCAGAAACTTCAAAGCTAAACTACTTAACTTCTTTAAGAAATGGCCTTGAGGTCTAGGGTCAGAGGGAGCAGGAGCAAAAACAGCACAGCATGGAAAAAAAAATATGGCAAAAGTGAAGCATAGTCAGGGTTATGATTCACTAGGCTCTCAGGCCATCAGGTCAGCATGGCCCCAGCGGAGGATGTCCAAAGCTGGATGCAAGTAAAATCTATGTCTGGATGCAAGTAAAATCTATGTCACTAAGACCAGAGGTTGACTGAAGTGTTGAAGAGGTGGTATCCACCAAACAGACTTCAGGGCTAAGATGGATGTGCCCTTGCTGCGGGCAGTGGCCCGACTCTGGACTGCCTCTTTACTGCAGCTCTTACTACAGAAAGGTATTCTTCTAATCTGCCAGCATATGAGTATATGCATTCTGTTATTACTTATTTGTGATATACACAATGCATATGCTCATGTGCTATCATATATAGACACACACATACACACACACACACACACACACACACACACACACACATATATATCCTCTACCCAAATAGGTTGCAAGTTCTTTGAGAGAGCAACGAGGCATTCCCTTTGTATGACACATGCTTGTACATAGCCACAGTGATACAAATGTTGTTTTTGTTGTGGAGAAGTACTGAGAAAAAGTAAAACAATCTGCCCTCATCAGTAATATTTTAGATTTAGTAGTTAAGCTGAGACAAAGACTGAGAAATGATTTGATATATTAAAATACTTTTCTAGGCCAATTTTTTAAATTCATAGCTTTGAAATACTCTGAGAACCAACAATTGTAACTCAGTTCAAATATATTTTTTCAGATCTAAAAGTAATGAGTTCAATTATATTTGGAAGAAAACATAGACTAAGAAGAATCAAAATATCAAAATGTCTCCACATCAATTAAGTACTTTATATAGATCGAGGGCTAGCAGGAGACCCCGACACAAACGAAGAAGGCAGAAAATGGCAGGAGTCATTCTGGATGTTATTGCAGTCATTATCCGACTAACTGGTTGAAAATGAGGTAAATAGGAGGTCTTTAGGGAAACCATTTTTTTTAATAGCTTCATTAACAGAACTTAATTCCTTTGGCACTTAGTCCTATATAGGGCCTAATGTCCACTGTAACAGTATTGTAAATCTATATGGGAATGATGATGATGAAATCATCACCTGATTAGATGATTGAATATCGTATAATCCACCCTCTCATTTTGGTCTGACCAATGTAATAAAAACGAGTGCACCATTAAGCAAGATACACTGCCAAGAGGAGAGCTGTTTTGAAGATAGGCTTCATTGACAGCACTTCTTAAACTGTGAGTCATGATCCCATAAGGGGTCACCACAAATTTGGCAACAGTAAAAGGTTTCTGAATGCACAATGACCAAAAATTAATTAAAAATCAAACACGTAAGCAATCTGAGGTGTTTCTGGTAAACTGTTTGCTAGTGTTGCATCATGCAACTTCACTGCAGCCTTTGTTCTGAACATACAACATGTGCACTTTGCACTGCACATGCCCTCAGGCCCATGAAGTGCTAATGAACACTACTGAAACTAGAAAAGGGTTTGCAAGTGGAAAAAGTTTAAGAAGCTCTGGTCAGGAAAATATGATGAGCAAAAAAGTTTGAATATCAAAATGTGGGAATTATAAGGAATTATATATATATATATATATCATATTATATATAATATAAGGAATTATAAGGAATTCTTTTACACTGATTGAAAACAGAGGTTGAAGTACTAATTATTAGAATCCATGGATCATGGATAGAAAGAAACACTAATCATAAATTAATCTCACTTTTAAGCTTCAGAATTTTCATATCAAACAATAAATATTTATAGATAGCCCCTAAATGGACCTTTGACTACCAAAGAAAATTGATACAAATACGCTAGGACTATTCCCTTATGTCTGAGACTCAAAGAAGAGATTTGAACATATTATTTTATAAAGCAAAGGAAATCTGGATAAATCCCTAAGAATATACCTTGCAAACTCAACCAGGCTACATCCTTCAACAAAAGCTAAGTCAAGCACTATGCTAAGCAGGCAGATACCAAAAAAAAAAAAACCAAAAAACCAAAAAGCATTTCTTGCCCTCCAGGAGCTGATATTCTAATGGGGTAGACAGCAACTCCCTCCTTCCCTAAAAGAAACACATCTGAGGCATATTGCCAAAATAAATCATGGGTGAGCAAGCTATGTAATGTAGCCTACAAATACTTCAAATGAGATAAACACAAAAATAGAGTTAAATGAAAAATTAAACAAATACATTTATTTCTCTTGATTCTATGACTAGATAAAGATGCTATTAAAAAAAGAAGTTCTTATATTAATTGAACAACAAAGAGAATATCTTGAGCAAAAGGATCTTGGCACCTCAAAAATCCTCCCTTCCCACTCAGTGGCCGTGTTTCCTAGGAATAGATCCCTTCCCAGAAGAGCAAATATAGAACTCCTGGGGAATTATCCTTGGGGGGCAGTATATGGAGTGGTTGGCATGATGCCTCCACTCTGAGGCAAAACTGCCCAGATAAGCACTTATCAGATACAATCTAGTATTCAATACACTCAAGAAGACAGGCTATCAGAATCAGGTTTCTCTTCTTGAATGGAGCTCTTTGCAAATGAAAAGGCATTTTGGCAGGATGTTGTTTTCAATTACATCTTACACCATATGCCAGAATAAACTCCAATTGGATAACCAACCTAAATATAAAAAGTTACATCATAAAAGAGTAGCTTACAGAAGACAGCAGCTTTCACAGCAATGGCTAAACGGGAAATCCTTAACAATGCATAGGAATGAGGACTGAACTTGGGTTTGTATTGCAGTAAGGAACTCTCAAATGAGGAAACTCCTACAATGAAGACTGGCAACTTTTTGCAATGTATAGTCTTAGAGTATCAAGATAGCTAGAATGTAGCAAAGGTAGAATTTGAATCCAGGTCTTCCTGGCTCTGAGACCATCTTTGTACTGTAACAAGGGATGGAGAGGATGATAAATAAGAGAATAAATAATTTTACATGAAATTACAAGTTTTTCTGCAAATTCAAAAATCAGTTCAGCTCAAACAATAAGAAAAATGAATAAATGAGAAAAATCTTTACATCAAACAGTTCTAAAAATCTGATGATAAAAAGTCATCTTTTAAAAAAGATGACAGATATAGAAGGAATTTTCACAGATACTGAACCCAATACATAAGTGATTAAAAAATCTGAACAGTAAGTTTTAAAAGAAGAGTTGCTAAGTATCAACAACTATATGAAAGATGATTCCAATTCAGTAATAGTGAGAGAAAAAGTTTATGTATATGTGTGTATGTGTGTATACATACATACATATATATACATACATAAACACATATATACATATATATATATATATATATATATGTATATATCTTTTACCTATTAAACTAGTAAAGATGATAGAGTAGAAATAGCCCAGGTTAGATGGGCTGTGAAAAGTCAAATCCACTCATATACTATTGAGAGAATGATAAATTAGTTCAACAGTTTTGAAAAATAACTTAGAATGATGCAAGAAAAGACACTGATGAAATGCAACTTCCCTTTGACCTGGTAAAGGGCATCAAAATAATTTAAAAAGCCCAACACATATCAAAATATTTGCAGCATAATTTTTTCTTTCTTGCAGTAGCAAAACAACAACAACATTGAAATTAAATTAGGTGTCCATCAATTAATTAATTTCTGAAGAAACTATAATTTATGAATGTATGATATATGAATATAGGAAGGTTCACATGAACTGACAAAGCAAAATAAACAGAATCAGAACATATATATATACATATATATATATATATATATATATATATATATATATATATATATATATATATATATATATATATATACAATGACAACATGCATAATGCATATGAAAACGTGAAAAGTGGTTTAATACTGATTAATTGGAGTGACTAATCTCAGTCCCACAAAACTGATGATAAAACAACTTCTTCCTCTGTAAGAAGGCAGGGGCTACGTATGTGGAATATAGTGTATGCTGTCAAATGAAGACCTGTTATCTGCTGAGTTTTGCTTAGACATTTTTTCTCAGAGGGTTCAGAATTGGGGAGAAAGGATGGTTCACTGACATGACTCTGGTACCAATTAAGCTTTTAACAAGGCACCAGAGGCCTTGGAAAATATCTTATTTGTCTTTTTAAATTCTCCTAAAACCTAGTTCTGTGTCTCAGCATGTTGATCAATGCAGAGACTTTTTTTTTCCTTTTGGTGAGTCAATTGGGGTTAAGTGACTTGCCCAGAGTCACACAGCCGGTGAGTGTTATATATCTGAGATTAGATTTGAACACAGGTCCTTCTCACTCCAGGTTTGGTGCTCTATCCACCGTGCCACCTAGCTGTCCCAACAATGCAGTGATTCTTAATTGCCTTCTTCACATCACTGTATTACTGAGTCAACTTGCTTGTGGTTTTCCAACTTTGCATCTATCATTAATTTATTCTTATGTATTAATTTATTCTGTATTTATTCTTTTGGGCCTCACTACTTTGGTAAGTGTGCTGGATCTCTTTGAGGAGTTTCGTGATAGCATGAAATCATTTGGTGAAGGGTGTCATAAGCTCTTAATGACAGAAACCCAAAGTATTGTAGTTGACCATGAAGAATAGACTGAGAGAAGGCTACTTATAAATTAAAAGCTTGGAAAACTGGTTCATTTCAGTGGCATTCAACTGAGAAAGCTCTACTAATGAAGAATACTAACATGGTTTAGGGACATTTACTGTGAAATGAGATGTGATAAAGGTAATAAAGGTTCACGGAAAACTAATCTTGCATAGGCAAAAACTACAAAGTTTAGCAGAAAATAAGTTACTGAAAAGTTTTCTTTCCTTTTTTTTTTAAGAGCTGTGTTGTCAAATTCTGGAAAGGATTTGGAAAATCAATATACTAATAATGTATTGTTGGTGACGCTGTGAACTAGCCTAACCATTCTGAAGAACAATTTGGAAATATAGCCAAAGGGTTATAAAACTCTGCATACTCATTGAGCCAGCAATACAACTGCCAAGTCTATACCCCAAGAAGACCAAAGGAGAAGGTAAGTACTCACAACTGCAAAAATATTTATTGCAGCTTTTTTTTTTGATGGCAAAGAATTGGAAACTGAGGGGATGCCCATTAACTGGAGGATGGCTGAACAGGTTGTTATATATGATAGCAATGGAATAGTATTGTGCTGTAAGAAATGATGAAGGTGGAGGTTTCAGAAAAATGTGGGAAGATCTTTATGAACAGTGCAAAGTAAAGTGAGCAGAACCAGCAGAATAATCTATACAGTAACAACAATATTTTAAAGAAAATTAACCGTGAAAGACTTTGTAACTGATCAATACAATGATGTACCATGACTCCAAAGGACACAAGATATAAAGTGCTGTCCATCTCCAAATAAAGAATTAATAGACTCAGAGTTCAGATTGAAGCATTTTTTTCTTTTATTTTTCTTGATTTTTTTTGGAGGGGCAGAAAAATGACTAAAGAGAAAATGAATTTGCATGATTGTATGTGTATAATGCATTACTATATTTCTTGCTTTTTTAATAGATGGAGGAGAAGGTGAAGGGAGGGAGAGGTTATGGAACTGAAAGCAAAAATAAATTTAATGTTAAAAAAAGAGAGATGAGTTGTTAATATAATAAACATTTGTTAAATGCCTACTATGTGCCAGGCATTGTCCTAAACACTGGAGATACAAATAAGAAAAAAGAAAGCTCCTTGGCTTCACGGATCTACCTAATGGGGAAGACATCACACAATGGGAGGTTTAAAAGCATTGGGGAGAAAGGAAGGTGTCAAAGGGCTTGACATGGAGTTGAAACTGAGCAGAGCTACAGTTGCAAAGTGGACAATATTTGATAGGTAACAACCATTTGCCCAGAAAACATTGTTGGGTGACCTGTGCTAAAAGTCCATGAATTTAATCTTACATATCGGAGTAAAGGGTCAGTACGGTGTACACACACACACACGCATGCACATACACACACACACGCGCACACACACACACACACATACATGCACGTACAACCTCTCCAAGATGTTGGCATCCTTGTAAAGCTGCAAGCTGACCTGCATTGGTGAATGAACTTCTTTCACCCAGCGTTCCCTAGATCAATTCGATCCTGGGTGTGTAGTCATTATCCCTATGTTAGAACAAGCTTTAGTTGTCTTTCTTTTCAGATGATTAATCTATTAAATGCTAAATTTTGACCCGACATTGTGATAATTCTCCTAATAAGGACACAATCAATTGTTCCTCTCAATAGGCTGACTGTCTGAGTTTATCAATCTGTGCATTTGTGTAACCCCTAATTGAATTTGTTTAAAATAACAACACCACTTTCAAAATATAGCTTATCTTAGAAGAAATGACAATTTTAAAATAAGATAATCCAGTGGCAACATGATTTTTAAATTTCCCAGTAGGTTCTTCTAAGATGATAACTGATGATGTCTTAGCATATCAAATTCATTATGAAAGTAAATATAAAATCCACATCCCGAATCTCAAAGCCAAACAGAAAAGAAAAACCTCTGAAGACTTCCACTGGTATATCTTTTACTCTTTGTAGATGAAAATGAAGCCTGAGATCAAATAGTGATCCTTCATTTATGTGTTTAGCTTACTCCTGATGTCTCTAAAAACATAATTTTAAAATATAGCTCTTACCTAAATATTTAACAATAGCTATAAATTTCATTTTCAAGGTCTGTTCAATAGAGGCAATGTGTTCCCATTTGTGATACTATGCCTGTAGATTTGATAATACACATCCACTTGAGGCCAGTATTTCCCAAACAGTTTCACGCTGACTCACCATGTGACTTCCAGTGCGATTAGCACACAGTCCAGCAAATGTATTTGGATAGACATATGGATATTCACTAAATACTTAATCACATAATAACATTAAGAAAAAAATCTATTTAATTTAAAAGATATAGAAATACTTAGGCACAAATTGTGCCTTCTGACTAACCATTAGGGAAAAAAACTGCTTAGGAACAGGGATAAGACCTGTTGTTTCCTTGCTGTAGAGAACTTCCTGGAGGAGTAGAATTCCTCTACAAGTCAGAATGTTCTCTGCAATTAGACAGTGACTTATAACACTGAGAGTTTCAGTGACTTGTCCAGGGTCACTAAGTCAGTAAATGTCAGAGATGGGACTTGAATCCAGGTCTTTCTCATTTTGAGTCAAGCTCTCCAGCCATTACATGCTAAAGTCCTTTTACAGACAGAAACTGGTCCAGGGCATACAGGTATGTTGCTTTCAAAGGTTGAGCACTCCTTCAGGCATATAGTGATTAGATTTGCAAACCTATTGAAATGAGAGCTCTGCATTCCAACTTCTCACAAATTCCAATAGCTCAAACTTGAAAAAGACACTTTGTAGTTATTTTTCTGTGACTAGCTATTTTAAAAATCATAACTAATGATTACTGTTACCTTCTGGCTCTCTTCTAATTGAGAATCATTGAATGCATGGCCTTCCTGTGTCATCTACTGAAAGTGTCATTAGTGTGTTGTAGGGCTCTTTAATGAAACTAGTCCAGTAGCAGATTTTTTCAGATATTTTACAGCCTTGTTGATTCTATTCACTTAAAGAATCTAAAAATTACCATAGGGTAAGGAAACTCTTCCTTGTGTATCTTTTAAATATTTTGAAACATAAAAAAACCTTCAGGTAGGCAGTATCACATAATAGAAAGATCACTGTTCTGAAGCCAGAGGACCTTGGTTCATATCTTATCTTAGTCCCTTAATGGGATGGTAGAAAAGTTACCTAATCTCCATAGGCTTCAATTTCCTCATCTATAAAATAAATAGTCTGGAATATCTGATCTCTGGAATCCTCACCAGCTCTAAATTTATGACTCTTTGTTCTGTGAAATAAGCATCACTAGACCTGTTTCCTTCTTTGTAAAATAAGGAGTTTGGAATAAATATACTTAGGTTTTTTCTGCTCTAGAGCTATGATCCTATGACTTTAAACTATCAAGAATGCTAGCATTCTTTACAGTCACAATTAAGTCTTCTTTATGACTAGAAATGGAAAAAGAATCTGTCACTTAGCCACCTGAAGTAGTGACAACATGGTACTAGCAGAAAGAGAAAGAGTGAAACCAGAAGGAGTAGCTTTAAAGAGAAAGATACTAAATTCAGTTTTTAATAAGGTGAGATTGAGATGTGAATGGAATGGATATGCAGAGATATTTCATGTCCTGGAGTTCAGAAAAAGGTTGTAAAGCCCAGAAATATTGGATGATATATTTCTGGGTTTTATATAGAAGGATGGAAGTGAATGAATGAGATAGCTAAGGAAGTAGGTGCTGGAGAGACAGCCAGATGCAGAGTGATGATACGCAATAACGAGGCAAAGAATGATTAATTAAAGAAGTAGAAAGAGAACCAGGAGAAGACTGCTTTACTAACAGGAAGGAATATGCTAAATGCTGAAGGCATTCTTCATTCTTGGGAAGATCCTAGAATAGTTTATTAAAGGCAGAGTTTTATTAAGATATAGAAAGGAAACCATTATCACAAACAGCATTGTTTAATAATAACAGGTTATGCTAAACAAATTTCACTTTTTCGTGGTTGGTGACAGGGTCACTAAAGCAGTAAATAAAGGAAAGAACGTTGAGATAGTTTACCCAATAGAAAAGTATTTGAAAAAGTCTCTTAGGCTATTATTAAGGGCAAGGGGGCAAGATAGGAACAATGGTACAATCAGGAGGATTTGGATGAATGGAAAGACTTTAAAATTGGTGATAAAGGGTCATTGCAAATTTAGAGACACTCTAATGGGTAGTTTCAGACATCTGTGCCTTTGTGCTTTTGAACATTTTTATCAATAACTTGGATTTTTAAAAAAATAAACAAAATGCATTCAAATATACAAGACAAAATTCAGGGTGGTGGAGGTAATGATGAGGAAGATTGTTATTGATTTGTTTGTATGTTTTAGTTTTACTTTTTGAACAGATATGTCAGCTTACTTTTCTAGAGCATCAGAAAAGAAAGCCTGTCCCAGCATAGTCCATGCTCCCAAGTCTCCAAATGAACTTATCCATCTTGGAGAGAGGCTCAGATACAGAAGAATATACCCTAGGAGGTCAGAAGGAAGAACTCAAATCATAAGTAATACTTCCCCAGATTCTAAGTTCAGGCCAACTGAATTTAAACTATATACACAAATAAAAATAATTATATCCAAATTATAATCCAAAGTATTTTACTTCTTTGAATGAATAGAAATGTTTAAGCCTTGTTCATATCTCTGATTTGATAGATTCAATCAAGTTGTGCTCCCATGTGATAAATTTATCAAGCCTTAGTATCTTATTACTTATTTTAGGTGGAATGGGGAAAACTTGATTGATACACTAGACCTAGCTTTTGTCTTACATTTAAGTTTTCGGTTTTTATGGCATATTACTGATTTGATGATCATTTGTTTTTTAATTTTCTCTCCATTCATTGGAACGTCTATCTTCTCATTTTTTCATTTTGTCAATTTGATTATTTTCTGTATCCCCGAATTTTGCTAATTGTCTTGGCAAGGAGAATTTTTTGTTATTCAGTAGTTTCCACTTGTTGGACTCCATTTGGGTTTTCTTGGCAAAGACACTGAAGTGATTTGCCATTTCCTTCTCCAGCTCATGTTACAGATGAGTAAACTGAGGCTAACAGGGTTAAGTGACTTGCCAAGAGTCCTTCTAGTCGGCAGATTCCATGTGAGTGAGAATTTTGTGTTCTTAGGTGATCAAGAAGCTACTTTAAAGGAGGCAGGGGTAAATTAAGACCCAGAGACAACTCTGTTTTCTTTTAGGGGAAAGTAAACCTTATCAAGGGAAAATGAGATACCCTAGTTTTATTACAAATACACACATATACATTTTTGTGTATATACATATATATATATATATATATATACATATACATATATATACAAATATATGCCTATTTTGATTATTGTTCTATCTCATTTGCTACATTTCTTACTATTTTTTGAGGTGAGGGGGAGGTAGGGAGTGGAAGATGAAGGGGTGGCTAGCCAGAAATTCACTTTATCAAATCAACAAAAACACCTGGATTAGATTTTTTCCCCCAGAAATAATATCTATTTTATTATGTAATGAGTATTCCTAGGATCTAAAATGATGATATAAGATCTACAATTCCAATAAAAGAAAAAAAAACATGGAAAAGAGCCTCAAATATACATAACTTGTCAAGTCACACTTTTCCAATGTAAAGCTTCTTGGTGTGTTTGACTGCTCAATGTGTAGAAATTCATATGTCATATACAAATATATACGTAATCAGAAGGATAGTCCATATGATTATTGATATCTATAAGGATAATGGTAGTAAAGTCATGTGACTATAAGCAAGTCCTTTAATCCTCTAAAACTATGCTGAATGGTGATAATGACTTAGTTCTTGAGCCTCATAGGATAATTATTTGGAATTAAAAACATAGTGTGTGGAGCCCTTTACTAGCCCTGAAGAGCTATATCAATATCTTTTATAGCACCTCAAAGAGCCATAACACACATAGCCCAGGCCAGTCAGCATCATGAGGCATTACATTAGTAATGCAGTTATTTTGCAGAACAGGAGAGTATTTACACTAAATATACATATACACATATACATGCATATGTACATACGTATATGATGGAAAACAAGATGATAAACAATTAAAACTGTTTAAGACTATATTCCCCAAATTAAAGCAATTTATTAATTTTATATACTTTTCTATTCTGCCAAAGAAGTCCCTTACTATTCTTTTCTGAACTGTCCCACCTTCATTATCACCACTACCCTTCAAAAGTTAAGAACTCTATCATTCATGACATTTTCTAGAGGTTATATCTTTTACCATCCCCACTAAAAGGAAAATTCAGCTCATTGTTTTACTAACAGTACCACTCCAAAACGGCACTCTTTCAAATAATACTAGGTTATTTGATGACCGTAAAATGTTGTCTTTGTTTAGAAAGATGAAACAACTGATCAGTCATCAGTAGACTGCATTTGCTGTGTTGACAGATTTTTCCCTTGCAAATGGTGATGGGTTTTTGCTAACCTGCCTAATTCCTTGCTAACACCTCCTCTTGAGTAATGCTACGAATCCGTGAGGCAGCTAACCAAGGTTATGACAGTCACAAAATTCCGTTAATCTTAGAGTTGGAAAGTATGTTAGAAGATTTTTAGCCCAATTCCAAGTTCCTAGTCATGAAACAGAGGAAAGCTAATAGGTCAAGATAGACATTCAAGCCACAGTATCATTTTCATTCCTTTATCTACATTTATCAGCAGCTTTTTAGTCAAGTCCAATCAACAGATGTGTGGCTCTGTGTTCTGGGACTCAATTATGTTCTTCAATTCAAAATTCCAATGACCTTGACCTATAAACAGAGGGCTGCAGTTCGCATATGGCATTATGTATAAAACTTCCATTATCTAGGCCTGTTCAAGCCCTTTGCTTTTACAACAGCTCTGTTCTGTTTATTTTGCACATCAATCACAACTTGCCATAGTAATTCTGCAAAATCAAGGATGTATTCTCACTGTACAGGAAAAAAAGTCTTTTTTCTAACATTTGTTTTGCTTGTTTGAAATTTAGATACATTTAGGCATAAATTACTTTTTCATGCCATTGAAATAGCAGAAGCTGCATTGAGATCTAATCCATGTACGAGCCTTAACATAAAATAAATTGGATACAATAAAAATCATTATCCTGCTAGGTTTTAGAAAGTATTTCATATATATAGGCACAATATAAGGCACAGATTTTTATTTCAAGCCAACATAAATTGCCTTGATTACCAAATTATACAATCTATTCTAAAAGCAATGGGAAGAAATACACTGTGAGGCTCTGGCTGGATTTGCAATTTTCTCATCACATTGAATGTCGGTTTAAAGAGACTGCACTTTGCAGAGTTCGTATTTCTCTGTGTGCATTGTTGTAATGATTTTGCTAATTTTTATAAAAGAAGATTTTAAAACTAGCATTTTATCAGTTAACTCATAAATCTAGTTATGCTTCATAAACATAATTTTTATTTTCTTTCACTCAAAACCATGTCATGAAACAGCAAATGTAGAATTAAAGCTATACATAACCATTGATTTCCTTATGACTTCTCATGCTAAAAAATGTAGAGTGGAATTTTCAATGTCAATTATTCAGTGTGACTTCCTACAGAAAGAGTAAGGTTGTGTTCTACAAAATTCCATTTCGTGCCTTGAGGCTCAAACATTTTAACACCTTGGACTTTTTTTCCTATATACTTTTTTTTAAATAGAAAAGACACAAATAATTCTATGTACTTGTTTTATAATTGCATAAGGTAAATCATTTTAATTAGTTGAATCTAAATTAAAGCTCTGCTTGAATAAGGAGTGAAAATTCTCTGGAATGGATGTCACTTAGGTTTTGCAAGCTTCAAATAAATGAGAGGTAGTACATCTTTTAGAGTTCTAGATCTCTCCTTTACTCACTGGGTGACTTTATAAAACCAATTTTTCCCCTTCCTAGGCCTATAATTCTGAATGAGTAAAATTAAGAATTTGAACTTTAGGGAAAGGGTTTTCTATCTTTAGATCTAAACCTTCAGATTTATCTGTTTCTCAAGCTTTAAATTGTATGATGGTATAAAAACAGACATCTGGTAATACTTTTAAAGTCCAATAAGACCTATGGGCAATACTATGGATTATTTATTTATTTTGTAAGGAGAAGTTCAGCAAGTCACAATGATACCATATCAGTTATAACAGAGGAAGCCTGGCCTAGTAGATGGTGAGATGGCCTTCAATTGCGGAAGATCTAGAGTCAAGTTCCACTTCTGATAATTACTGGAGAAGTCACTCAGTCTCTTAGTGGCTTATGCAACTCTGTCAGATGATCAGTTGCTGAGCCGGGGGCATGTGCATTGACAGTTGTATCACTGAGAGGTTCACTAATACAATGATGTCACAGGTCTGGTTTAAAAAATCAGTATCTGATATCCTTAATGCTTTTAGTCATAAATAATACTTATTCCTGTTATACAGTCCCCAAATGATAGCATCATCTCTGTCCTGTTCTAATAATTGAGAAACAATACATGGAACTTAGAAAACAGAAACTTTGCAATCTCTGTTTATAAACTGATGGGGGAAAAAAAAGCTATTCTAAATAGAGCATCTCTTTCTTTAACCTTTCCTGGAGCAGAGGTCATCATGCTTGAATTTCCAAAGTCTTTCTTTTTAAGTTTCCATGAAAAGTAACTCACAAATATTAAGAAAAAGGAGTAATTCATTGGACTTGGGATAGAGCCCAGTCCCCCTCATTTTAATGACAGATAAAAAAATGAGGTAGAGAAAGATTGAAAGATTTGCCTTAGATCACATGGCAGTAAGCCGCAGAGTTCTCATTCAAAACCAAGGCCTCTGAAGACAAATTTGGACTCATGCTAGCCTACTACTGTCAATAAACTTGTCAGAATAATTCAAATAATATCTTTGGATAATGAAAAGCTAACAGTACTAGACTGTTGATTTTATGAGATACCATCTTAATTTGTGTCTTGCCAGTATTGGGACAACCTATGGTGGACTTTTTAGATTATAGCTTTAATTTTATGGATAATAATGCATATTCAATATTTCAAAGCCCAGGAAACAAATGTCCTCCTCATATATATGTATATGTTCATTGGGACCACAAAAGAAGCAAATATTTGGCCACAATCACTGTTGCCACTGATTTTTTCCAAAAAATAAAACATAGGGGAAATGTTTGGGGAAGGAGGACAGAATTTTAACTGCTATCCTTTTGTTTTAATATGATCTAATAATTTTATATGAATTAGGAAAATTAAAGTTAAAATAGAAAAAAATAGTATCAGTTTATTATTTGACATGATGCAAATATTCATGGTATTCTCATGTTAGGGAAGTAAATTAAAGATTTAAACATTAATAAAAGGAGACAAGTAACTGCCAGTGAGAAAATAGTGGAAAATGAAAATCCTTCATCTTGCAAGGATATGAAAATCAAACTAGATGTGAAAAAAATGAATGTTAGTGCAAGAATAATGAACAATGAAATCTAAGCATAAAAAGTTAAACACAGAATACTGCATGGTGTAGAGATTAATGTTCTTCTGCCATGAGATATCATAGTGTAGAATGTGCTAGACAGGATTAGGTTTTGGAAGTGGTGAATACTCTTTGAGGCCTCTGGGAACCAATTTATTCTAAGACCACCTAAAATGGCTTGAATTAGTTCATACTGTTTCTGACAGGGTGTAACTTATTTCAAAGTTAATTCTAAGAGAAAGATAGATACTAAATTTTCCCAAATTTCTGCATCACACAAAAAAGAAAAAGTCTGTAAAATTCATTTTGTCATGGTAAAGTTAAGTATGGTTATGCTATGGGAAAAATCTCAACATCCATGTTATTTCACCAGACAATACTATTCAGAGATGGTATTATAATCCCTGCTTAACTCTTTAAGGGGTCTACAATTCCTATAAATTAAAAGTCCTTTGGAGTACACACTACAAATCACTTTTGGTGGGAAATCAGTCATTTCAGCTGAATTCAAAGAACTGATAGAAATGATAGTCAATAGTCTCATATTCAATTCCGAAAGAAAGAAGTACATGCATGTACATATGCATGATGTATGTATGAAGGACATATTTTATATATGTGTATATGTGAGCAGCTGAGTGATGCAGTGGATAGAGTGTCAGGCCTGGAATCAGGAAGACTTATCTTCATGAGTTCAAATCTGACCTCAAACATTTATTAGCTATATGATTCTGAGGAAGTCACTTAACCTCGTTTCCTTTAGTTCTTTGTGTGTAAAATGAGTTGTAGGAGAAAATGGCTAACTACTTCAGTATCTTTGCTAAGAAAACCCTAAATAGTGTCAGGAAGAGTAGGACATGACTGGAAAAAGACTGAATAACAAAAAAAGTGTATATGTGTGTGTGTTTTGACTAGACCTGTGATTTCAGATTTTTGAATATTCAAAAAAAATTTTTTTGTATTACTAATAAGGAAACTCCTTATATCAATGCAGATTATAGTAACTTATAGTATTAAGGAACTGCCCAGAGCACCAAGAGGTCAGATTAACCTGGCCATTGTCCCACATTCAGTAAGTCTTAGAAGCAGGCTCTCCTATGCATTGTTGCCTTACTCTTTTAAGGAGGGTCTTACTTTCCTAAGTGTATTAGTCAAGTTTGCCAATACATGCAACTCTTTATTAACCAAAAGAATGCAATACAAAGAAAGTACATAGAAAGGATATTCAGAAAATCTACAAAATCCTCATTTTTGTCAATCAATTGGACTGTTCTTTTCCATGGGATTCTAAGACTGCTCTGGAGTGAAAGAAATTTATAAGATGAAGGAATTGGAGGGAAATTGAACTCTGAGAAACTATAATAACTAATGTTGATACCCAAGAATATATAGCTTCTTCCATTCAACAAAGAGGCAGAGAGAGGACTATGGGAAAGAATGTTCTATACATTATCAGAACTGGTAACTGGATTGTTATACTTAAACACTTTTCTTTGGAATAAAGTAAAATTCAGTTCTGGAATGTGTGTCTATGTGAGTACTTCCTACCTATGATATAAGAAGTATAGGCCTCAGAAAAAAGTTTTTTGGTTGTTTGTTAAGAGGCATTGGGTGGCATAGTGAATAAAGTGCTAGAGTTGGAGTCTAGAAAACTAGACTTTAAATCTGGCATCAGACACTAGCTGTGTGACCCTGAGCAAGTCACTTAAATTCTGTCTGCTTCAGTTTCCTCATTTCTAAAAAGGTAACAATAAAAATGGTATTTAACCTCCAAGGGTCTTTGTAAGGATCAAATGAAATAATATTCATAAAGCACTATGTGCCTCGCATGTAGTAGGTCTTATATAAATATTAGCTATTATTACAATTAAATGAAATAAGATTTGTATTTTACAAATTTTAGTGTTTTATAAATACAAGTTAGTATGATGATGCTTTCTATCCTTTCTTATTAATTTCTCATTCTCATGCTTATGATAAAAGAAGGAATGAAGAATGATTATAAGGGAAATTAATCTCATGAAAAATTCACCACTACTCTGAACAAAACTGCTTGAAGGCTTAAGATGCTGCAAGCATTTGTATGCAGCACATCAGCTTCCTTAATGCAATCCACTGGAGGCCTATCAAACAGAAAGCCGCAGAGAGATTGGATTCTGATATGAGGAGATATTCATCACTTAAGCAGGCTGCTCTCCAACAGATACTAAAAATAGGAAGGCTGGAGCAAGTAGGGTGTAAGGTCATCTGCAGCCATGTTGGTGACAACAGAGGGATGCTGATAACTTTTAACGGGTAACTCCCTCCTCCCCATTTCTCTTACGTTACCCTAATATCTACATTTTCTAGTTTAGGGACCAGAATACAAAATAACTGCATTAACATCATGTAACAACAGATACCCTCAAAACCATTTTGGACAAAAGTATAAATGGCAACAGTATTTTAGCTCAGTTAAGGGCTATATAACAGTTGACATTTATGGAGCTCTCTGAGGTCAATGTTAAAGGTCTTATTAACCCCACTTTAGAAATGAGGAAAATGAGGCTGAGATAAGACAATTTACTTTCTTATTATCATTATACTAATGAGGTTCAAGATAACTTATGGATATTGGTTTCTCCCAACTACAAATCTAGCATTCTTGCCACTGGCAAACTGACCTAGAATTTCTACCCGTAGCAAAAGCATTAAGAGAAAATGATTCTCTTCTTATCAAATAACAATGGACAATTCCTCTTTCTTCATTAATTCAATATTTAATATTGATTAGGTTTAAAACTGAAAGGGACCTTAGTTTGAAGACAACCAGTCACATATTCTTATTCCTTATGGGTGAGGAAAGTGAGGTTTAGAGAGAAGAAGTAACTTGAAATTATAAGGAGGTTCTCAGCAGAGGTATACCCTGGTCCTAGATTTCATAGCCAGCACTCTGTCCACTCACTGTATCATGATCCCCCATTAACAGGTTCATCTTATAATTTGACTAGGAGAAATTCCTGGGGGAAAGCACAGAGAAATAAAATACAGAGATTTTTCTCAAATTTCATTTTGGCCTAAAATGAAAAGGATCGAGAAATTACAGAAAGTATTAAAAATTTTTCAAAATTCAATAATTGAAATTTAATTGTATTATGGAATACTACTATATGTAGTTATCACTGTGGAGAATAGAATTGGCTAGCCAATGCTCAGTGCCATTCTCCCTTCCTTATCCCCTTTTTTTCTAGAGATTTAAACAGCCATTTCCTGTTAAAACAATTAGTTTTTTTTTCACCTAAGGGTCAGTTTAATCTATTATCCCTCAATTCTACATGATTCCATTCTTTATGCTTTTTGGAGTTTATATTAAACAAAAATTTAAGGTACAATTACAGCAGCTTAGAGCCCATAGGAAAACTTTTTCGCATTAGACAGAGACTAAGACATTAGACTCTTCCCCAAACTAAAGCAATGTTTGTCTGTAACTAACTGTGGTCCTCTACATTTCAGGCAAGACTTCAGGTTATCAGAAAGGTCAAAGTAAAGAAATAAAATAATATATTACATAGTCTGTTGGCAAACAGGCAAAGAAAGATGGGGAAAAGCAGATCTTGTCTTGGAAGTTCCTTAAGATTTTGTGACTGTGGGTAGTGCTAATGACTTTAGCCTAAGTCTTTTGATCTGAGATAACTGTTAGAGGCATACTGGTCTCTGCCTACTCCATTCCAGCTCAGTCTTTTTGCCAGTTTCTCTTTCCACTTATTGGCCCCTGGGAAAAAGACTGTAGGCAGTTTAATAACTCTTTGGGCATAATTCCAGACTGCTTTCCAAAATGGTTGGATCAGTTCACAGTTCCACCAACAGTGAATTAGATTCCAATTTTTCCACATCCCCCTCCAACATTTATCACTTTCCCCTTCTAACATTTTAGCTACCCTGATACATGTAAAATGATGTCTCAAGGTTGTTTTAATTTGCATCTCTCTAATCAATAATGATTTAGAGCATTTTTTCGTATGACTATAAATCATTTTGATTCTTTATTGGAAAACTGCCTGTTCATATCCTTTGACCATTTGTCAATTGTGGAATGACTCATATTCTTATAGATTTGACTAAATTCTTTATATGTTTGAGATATGACCTTTTTTCTGAGAAACTGTCTATAAATTTTTTAAATCCAATTTTCTACTTTCCTTCTGATTGTGCTTACATTTGCTTTATTTGTATAAAACATTTTTAACCTAATTGAAATTATCCATTTTATACCTCACACTGCTCTCTATCTCTATGCCTTATTTATTTATAAATTATTCACCTATCCATTAATTCTGAGAGGTAATATGTTCCATGTTCTTCAAGTTTTTTTTTTTTTGGTAATATCTCTCTCTATATCTAGGTTATGTACCTATTTTGACCTTAACTGGGTAAACAGTGTTAGATATTGGTCTATATCCAATTTCTGCCAGACTGCTTCCAGCTTTCCCAATAATTTTTTATTCCAAATAATGAATTCTTACCCCTAAAACTTAAGTCTTTATACTTGTCAAATGCAAAGTTATTATGTATATTTACTGCTATATAGTCTATGTCTGCTTTGTTCCACTGATCTACTTTTTATTTCTTAGCCAGTAGAGATAATTTTGATAATTACTGCCTTACAGTATAGTTTAAGGTCTGGTACTGCTAAACCTCCTTCCTTATATTTTTTTTTCATAAGTTCCTTTGATATTCTTGATCTTTTATTCTTCTAAATAAATTTTGTTATTACTTTTTCTAAATCAGCATATTTTTTGGTAACTTAATTGGGATGGCATTGAATATATACTTTAGTTCAGGTAAAATTGTCATTTGTATTGCCTACCCATGAACAATTAATATTTCTCCAATTATTTAAAACTGATTTTATTTGCATAAAATGTTTTTATAATATTGTCTATATAATTCTTGCATTTGTTTTGGCAGGGGTACTCTCACGCATTTTATATTGTCTAGAATTATTTTAAATGAGGTTTCTCTTACTATTTCTTCTTGCAGGCTTTTGCTTATCATATATAGGAATGCTGATAATTTATGTGGATTTACTTTATATCCTTTGCTTAAATTATTATTTCAACTAACTTTTTAGTTGAGTCTTTGAGATTTCCCTAGTGTATCATCATATCATCTGCACTTTTATTGCCTCATTTCCTGTTCTGATCCTTTATATTTCCTTTTTTTCCTCTTATTGCTATTGCTAGGATTTCCAATATGATATTGAATAATATTTGTGACAGTGGGCATCCTTATTTCAAACCTGATCTTACTGAGAAAGCTTCTAGCTTAACACCATTATAAATAATGCTTGCTGATAGTTTTAGGTAAATGCTTTTTATGAATTTAAGGAAAAACCCATTTACACCTACATTTTCAAGTGTTTTTCACAGAAATGAGTGCTAAGCTTTATTAAAAATTTTTCTGCATTTATGTACTCATATGATTTTTGTTACTTTTGTTGTTGATAAAATCAATTACATTAATAGTTTTCCTTATGCTAAATGATCCCTGAATTCCTGGTATGAATCCTACTTGGTCATGACATATAATCTTTGTAATATCTTTTTGTAGTCTTTTTTTTATTAAATAATTAATTTATTTAATTTTAGTTTTCAACATTCACTTCCAAAAGATTTTGAGTTTTAAATTTTCTCCCTCTCCATCTCCTCACCACCCAAGACAGTGTGCAATCTGATATAGGCTCTACTTATACATTCATATCAAACATATTTTCCCATTAGTCATGACATAAAGAACAATTAGAGCTAATAGGAGGAACCATGAGAATGAAGCAATAAAAAGATACACAACAAAGGAAAAGGAGAGCAAATAGTATACTTCCATCTGCATTCAAACTCTATAGTTCTTTCTCTGGATGTGGAAAGCATTTTCCATTGTGAGTCTTTTGGAATTGTCTTAGATCCTTGCATTGCTGAAAAGGGCCAAGTATATCAAAGTCAGTCATTGCACGGTGTGGCTGTGACTGTGTACAATGTTCTCCTGGCTCTGCTCATGTCACTCAGCATCAGACCAGACAAGTCTTTCCAGGTTTTTCTGAAGTCCTCCTGCTCATCATTCTTACAGCACAACAGTATTCCATTACATTAATATACCACAACTTCTTTAGCCATTCCCCAACTGATGGGCATTGCCTCAATTTCCAATTCCTTGCCACCACAAAAAGTGTTGTATGTGTGGGTCCTTTTCCCTCTTTCATGATCTATTTGGGATGCAGTCCTAGAAGTGGTAATCCTGGGTCAAAGGGTACGCATATTTTTATAGCCCTCTGGGCATAGTTCCAAATTGCTCTCCAGAAAGGTGGGATCAGTTCGCAACTCAACCAACAATACATCAGTGTTCTAATTTTCCCACATCTTCTCCAACATTTATCATTGTTCTGTTTTGTTAGGTTAGCCAATCTGATAGGTGTGATGTGGTACCTCAGAGCTGTTTTGATTTGCATTTCTCTGATCAAGTGATTTCAAGCAATTTTTCACATGACTATAGATAGTTTTAATTTCTTCATTGGAAAATTGCCTGTTCATATTCTTTGACCCATTTATCAATTGGGGAATGAATAGTATTCTTATAAATTAGACACAGTTCTCTACATATTTTGGAAATGAGGCCTTTATCAGAGGCACTGGCTATAAAAATTGTTTCCCAACTTTCTGCTTAGGATTACACAGGATTTAGCAGCTTCTGCATTAAAGGACCGCAAGGCATGTAATATAATATTCCAGAGGGCAACAGAAATTGGATTATAAACAAGAATCAGCTACCCAGCAAAACTGAGTATAATACTTCAGGGGGAAAAAATGGTCATTCAGTGAAATAGAGGACTTTCAAGCATTCTTGATGAAAAGACCAGAGCTGAATAGAAAATTTGACTTTCAAATACAAGACTCAAGTGGAACATGAAGAGGTAAACAGGAAAGAGAAATCATAAGAGACTTATTACGGCTGAACTGTTTACATTCCTGCATGGAAAGATGATATTTATAACTCATGAGACCTTTGTCAGTATCAGGGTAGTTGGAGGGGAAAAACTATATGTATGTATAGATACATAGATAGATAGATAGAGGGCACAGGGTGAGTTGAAGATGAAGGGGTGATATCTGGAGAATAAAATTAAGGGGTGAGAGAGAATTATACTGGAGAAGGAGAAAGGGAAAGGTAGAATGGGGTACATTATCTTGCAAAACAGACAAGAAAAGGTTCTTACAGTGGAGGGGAAACAAGGGAAGGTAAGAGGAAATGAGGGAATCTTATTCTCATAGGATTTGGCTTAAGGAGGGAATAACATACACACTCAATTGGGTATGTAAATCTGTCTTACCCTACAGGAAAACAGTGGGGGAAGGGGACAAGAAAGCAGGGGGATGATAGAGAGAAGGGCAGATTGGGAAAGGGGTAATCAGAAGGAAGTACTTCTGAGGAGGGACAGGGTCAAAAGAAAGAATAGAATAAATGGGTGGGGCAGGATAGGATTAAGGGAGATAGAGTTAGTTTGTCATAACATGTCTACTATGGAAGTGTTTTGCACAATTGCACATGTATGGCCTGTATTGAGTTGCTTGCCTTTTCAATGAGGGTGGGTGGGGTGGGAGGGAGGGAGAAAATTTGGAACCCAAAGTTTTAAAAACACGATTAGAAAAAATGTTTTCACATGCAACTGGGAAATAAGAAATACAGGAAATGAGGTACAGAAATCTATCCTGCACTACATGAAAATAGAAGGGGAAGGGGATAAGAGGCGGGGCAGATAGAAGGGAGGGTAGAATAAGGGAAGGGGTATTCAGAATACATACCATTTGGGATGGGGGGAGTGGCAAGATGGGATGAAAATTTGGAATTCAAAATCTTGTGGAAGTAAACGTTGAAAATTAAAAATAAATAAATTTATATTAAAAAAAAAAGAGGCCTGCCAGGGAAAGTTTTCCACTCTTCCTTTTAATTTATCTATAAGATACTTTCTAGAACAAACTTTCTTAATAATTGAATGAAATGCTTCATTTCTGTCAAAATTTCATGAAAATAAAGAAGTAATTTTATTCTCCCCCCAAAAAAATTATTTTAGACAAATACTAGAACTTAAATGCATAATACAAAGAAACATATTATAAACTTAAATATAAAATAAGAAAAGAAAAAAATGTCATGTGCACAACAGAACATAGAAGAAGATTCAGAATATATAGCAATAACTTTTCATTTTAAGAAAACCTATATATTTAACATTATGCTTATGTTATGTGTTATGTTGAAAGCTGTCCATCTTTGCTTCCTTGTAGGTTCTTTTTTGTTCTTTGCTGTAGTCTTTTTACTTTATTCTTTTTTTCCCCTTCCTCTCCCCTACCCCCCACCTTGAGGCTAGTATATTAAGCTAGATATATTTATATATAGATATTGACATATACACACATGTATACATATATACATACATATAAGCATATACTTTCCCTAAGAGATTCTACTCTTAATCTTTATTTTTATGTTTGTGTGTATCTCTTATTTCCTATTTCTCCTAACTCCTCTACTTAACTTGTACCTGCTACCTTGCCCTCATATTAGTTAACCTAGTCCCTTCTAGCAGCTCCTCTCTTATCCTTCCATTCCCCTAAATCTAAACATCCTTTTGTACACCTCTTTGACCTGTTATCTCCCCATCCCCTTTAAATAGCCCTCCTTTATCCTCTTCTCCTCCCTATCCCCTTGGAGTTTTATTTCTTTCTAAATTTAGAAGACTTTTACACTCTTCTAAATGTATATGTATTTTTCCTTCTTGAATCCTTCCCCAATGAAAGAAGGTTTCCAGAACTAACAGCCCCCCTCCCTCATCTAATTCCTTTCTATTTGTTCTTCTTTTTGTACGTCATTTGCATAAGATGATTACGCTTTTAGCTGTCCTTGCAGTTTTACTATTTGAAGTCATATCACACTCAGGTCTACTTTAATCTTTCTTATAAGCTACCTAATTACTAACAACAATCTTAGACACAGGTTTTATGTTTTACAACATAGAAGGTAAATATTCTACCCTCATTGAGTCCCTTGTAATTGGTTGTTGCTATGTACCTCACATTTCTCTTGGCTCTTGTATGTCAAATCTTCCATTGAGTTCAGTTTTTTTAATTTTTTTAACAAAGTTGTGAAAGTCTGACAATTCATTAGATGTCTTTTTTTTTTTATTTGGAATTATGCTTAGCTTTGCTGGGTATGATATTTTCAGATAGAAGCCTGATTCTTTTGCTCTTTGGTATATTATGTTCCAAGACCTGAGATCTTTTAGTGTCATCACTGTTAGGTCTTGTGTGATTCTAATTGTGGTACTGCCATATATATGTATATATTTTTTTCTTGTTGCTCATAATATTTTCTCCTTGAGCTGGGGTTTCAACATTTGACTATAATATTTCTGTGAGTTTTCCTCATAGGATCTCTTTCAGGTGGTGATTGGTGGATTTTTTTCTATTTCTACTTTCCCCTCTTGTTCTAATGCTTCAGGACAATTTTCTTTAATTATTTTTTTCTATTATTGTATCAAGATTCTTTTTTTGATCATAGCTTTCAGATAGTCCAATTATTCACACACACACACACACACACACACACACACACACACACACACACATATATATATATATATATATATATATATTTAATTTCTTCATCTCTTATAAGTTCACTGGCTTCCCCTTGTCCAATTCTGATTTTCAAGGAGTCATTTTCTTTTCATAATCTTGTTTTTCTTGGATTAGTTTTAGTTTTTCCCTCAATCTCTCTCATTTGATTTTTAAAGTATTTTTTTAAGCTCTTCAATGAATTCTTCTTGGACAGGTGACCATTTGACATTACTCTTTGGGGTAGAAGAGGGTTTCTTTGTTTCAGTATCCTCCTCTGAAGATGAACCCCAGTCTTCTTTCTTGGCATAATAGATTTCTATTCTTTCTCCTTTCTCTGTGCTTTTTTTAAAAATAGTTTTTATAATCACCTCTAGTCCTGGGGAATGGGGATGATACCTTTGGCCTTGGATCCTTTTCAGTTCTCCCCTCTCACCTTGAACTCAAACTAAGACCTCTAGCTTCCTGTAAGTGCCCACAGACAGTGGTGTCCCTGCCCAACTGCTTCTGCACTCACCAGATGGGTGCTGGTTTCTTCTCACTGCAGCCCCCCCCCCCAACAGCTCTTCGCAGCACAGCTGGGTCTGGCATTCCTTCTCAGCAGGGGTTTCCCCCAGGTCAGATGCCTAACTCCCCTAGCCAGAGTTCACCAATTGTAAGCCTGAAGGTGTTTATGCTTCACTGGGAGGAAATATCATCTTGGGACTTTTCTTCAGATCTTCTCTGATTGTCCCAGGAGGACCCCAGTTCTACCTGTACTCTTTTTCATTTTCACAGCTCTATGTTTGCCCAGAGGTGTTATTTTATCTCTTTTGCAGAAGAAAATCTTTAGATCTTCAAATTTTCTGACCTACTCTGCCATCTTCCCAGGATCCTATTTATTTATTTTTTGGGTTGGAGTTATCTAAGTTCTGAGAAAGATTAAAGTCTCCTATTATAACAGTACCATGATCTATTTCAACCTACAATTCATTTAACTTTTCTTTTAAAAATTTAGATGATATAATATTTGGTATATATAGATTTAGTATTGATAATTGCTTCTTGTCTATGGGTACCTTTTACAAAAATGTAGTTATCCTGTTTATCTCTTTTAATTAAATCTATTTCAGCTTTAACTTTATCTGAGATCATGATTGCTAACTCTGGTTTTTTTTGCATTGGCTGAAGCATAATAAATTCTACTCCAGCCCTTTATTTGAACTCTGTTATATCTATTGTTAAATGTGTTTCTTACAAACAACATGTTGTCATATTCTGATTTCTAATTAATTCTGCTGCCCCCATTTTATGGGTAAGTTCATCCCTTTCATATTCAAAGTTAATAATTACTATTGTATATTTCCCTCCATTCTGTTTTTCCTCATTATTGTCCTCTTTTTTTTACCTTTTCCCTCCTCATTCTTCTAGTTTACTTCTAACCATTATCTTCCTATTCTACACCCTTTTAAAGAATCCCTTCCTTATCCTCTCCTCTTACCTTCCCATTCCTTACTCTACCCACTCCTCTAAAAGTCTCTCTCTTATCCTCTCTCCCAACTCTCCTAAATCTCAATCTGTATACCCTTCTAAAAGTTCCTTCCTTAACCCACCCAGTCTTCTTATTTCTTTTTGTTTAGGAGACTTTTATGCTCTTCTAGATGTATATTGCTTTTTCCTTAACCCAGAACTGATGAGAGTAAGGTTCTAGCACTACCAGCCCTCCGTTCTCACCTGCTTTCTCTATATCAGTTCTTCCTTTAACACTTCATTTGTAAGATATAATTGCTCTGTTTTGCCATTTCCTATCCAATTTTGTTTTTTTTTAGAATCACCCCATCATACTCACAGCTCAGCTACAAACTTTCTTTCCAACCACCTAGGTAATGATGACATTCTTAAATATACTGTTAACATTTTCACATATAAGTAAAGAGTTTGACTTTAATGAGTCCCTTATAATTGGTCTTTAATGTTTTCCTTACATTTATTCTGTATTTTGTATATCTAATGTTTCACTGTGTTCTCTTCTTTTTGTCATAAATGCCTGAAGTCTTTAAGTTTGTTAAATATCCATTTTCTTTTTCATTCAGGATTGATTCAACTTTGCTGGCTAGATTATTTGCAGTCTCAACCTTAATTCTTTTGCTCTTCAAAATATAATGTTCCAATACATATGTTCTTTTAGTGTAGAAGCTGCTAGGTCTTGTGAAATCCTGATCATAGCTCCACAGCATTAATTTTTTTCCCCCTTGTTGATTGTAATATTTTCTCCCTAACCAGGGAGCATTGAAACTTGACTGTGATATTCCTGTAAATTTTCTTTCTGGAATTTATTTTTGGTAGTGATTGGTGGATTTCTTTTTTCTATTCCTACTTTATCCTCTTGCTCCAAAACTTCAGGGAAATTTTCCTTACTAATTTCTTGTATTATTATATAGAGATTCTTTTTTGGATCTTAACTTTCAGGCAGTCCAACAATTCTTATATTGTCTGTCTTCTGTTTGTTCTATTTTTGTTATTCTTTTGATTTTGTTTTATTATTTCTTGGTATGTTATAGCATCATTTGCTTCCTGTTGCCTAGTTCTAATTTTCAAGAAGTTATTTTCTTCCTTAAGATTGTGGATCTCTCTTTCCAATTTTTATGACTTTCTTGTGTTGCTTTTATTTTTTCTTAATTTCTCCTCTATTTTTCTTATTTGATTTCTAATGACATTTTAAAAGTTCTTCTAAAAACTGTCATTTGATTCTTGGAGTCCTTTTAAAGTTCTTCCAAGAACTGTTTTGGCTTATGCTCATTTGATCTTGCTTTTTGTGGTAGGAGTGGCTATTTTACCTTACTATCTTTCTTTGAATACAAACCCAGATCTTCTTTTACAGCACAGTAGCTATCTATGATGAGATTCTTTCTCCCTTACTTACTCATTTTTTATTTTTATTTTATTTTTAGCAGCTTATTATTGTAATCAGGTCTTAATCCTGAGTTGCTGGTAATGATACCTCAGGCCTTAGATCCTTCTTACTGTTGTGTTCTGAACTCCATCCCAGTGCTCAATATCAGGTACTCATCTGGGGCCCCCAGCCACACTGTCTCAAAAATGCTCTTGCCCCCTGTGGTATCACATTCACCAGGAGTGTGCTTACTTCTTCTTGCCCACAGCCACAGGCTGGGATCATGTCTGGTCAGTGCCACTAAGCCTGTTGTTTGGAGACAGCAAAGGCTCCTTCAATCTTCCCTTACTCAGCTGTGCTTTCCATCAGATGAAAGTTTGTGAGGTGAAAGTTCCTGAGGCCTAGGCTGCTTCCCAACCCAGTTTCCCCCAGGGCTTTTTGTTTGTTGATTCAGGGGAGTCAGCCTGGATGTATTTGCATTTTGCTTAAGCCAAACTTCAGCACTTGAAGGTCTTATCTTTTCTGAGGTCCTTTCAAATTGTCTTAGGAGGACAACTGCTTTACCCCTTTATTTTTGCTACTCTATATTCATTTTGATGAAATGTTTTGTCTGTTTGTGGAGGAAATTTGGAGAGCCTGGAATTTTCTGACCTACTCCACCTTTTTCCCAGAATCCCTTGGGACACTGTTTCTTTCCTGTTCATCTTAAGTCCTGGACAGGGTTGGGAGAGACTAGCTCCTTCTACAGCTCACCTATGAAGCTTCCTAAAACTTCTTGCTATCTTTTTTATGTACCGTATACAGACCTTTAATCACTTCCAGTCAAATGTTAAAATTTGCCGTCTGGCTCAAAAGTTACAATAGTCACAAATTATTATCTTGACTGTGAGAGAATGTTGAACTATTGGAATGCAAATTCCAGAGTCCCATTAAGTCCTCAAACATCAATTATACATTTTAAACCAAATTATATTTTATGAATATACCTTGGCATATAGAATCCATGTTGGGTGCTGAAAGGAAGGCTAGATATAGAATTAGAGAATTTGTGTTGAAATTCCAGCTTTCCTACTGACTCTCTGTATAAATATTTGCCAGTCATTTAACATCACTGGATCTCAGTTTCCTTACATGTAAAATGAGAAGGCTATATCTGATGACCCCTAATGCCCCTTTCTGACTTAAACTGATGATCCTAGACTGGTTATAAAACCGATCCCAGAAATCTTCATATTTTCTCATAGCTCAATGGTATACCATGATCTAATGATACTGATGTAACAGTTGTTCAATGGAGTTCCCTTATCAGCAAAATAAACTTACATGAAGACAACCTTTGTTTCTCTATATGAAGAGTGTGGACATGTCCTCTGGCACACGTCTGGTCAAATGGGGAGTAGCTCTTGGGGGAAATTGAGGACTCTTCATTGAAGTTCATCATCTCTATCCCCAATAGCTATGATACATATTGTTATCCTGATTCATAAACAGCTCTTGGAAATTCAACCTACCTGGACCAGAAAGCCTGAAACTGTCCAATAGCTGAGGAATGCTTGGAGAAACTAGGGAATGGCAAAACATGCTTCAGATTATCTTTAGATAGTAGATAACTCTAAAATTCATAGTATTCTGCAGTGGGAGAACCAGAACCTCACACACTGATGTTACATATTAAACAGATTATACAATCAAAAGAAATCTTTGCATTTTCTGGGTTTCACTTATACAGAAGCCACAATGAAAAGCAGCCAGATATTTAATGCCCCTTTGGGTGCAATATTTTGGTTACTGCACTGTATGATTTAAGTTTTAATTCTAACATTTGCTTTTTGAAGTATTTTACTTAACAATGTTTTATTGTAGTTATATCCAGAGGCTTTTTAGTCTCAATTCTTGAGCACAATTTTAAGAATTCCAAGAAGTAAATGAAAAACATCAAAGAAACTTGCATATATTATCTGTAAATTTCATAATTTTCTTTTTATTGTCATTACTGCATGAAATGTCTCTAATTATTGGATTAAGATTATTGACACCTAATTATGACTAATGAAAATATCTCATCAGTTTTTCCTGTCAAAAAGAATTTAGCATACATAACCTGAGGAAATATTTGAAAAGCATTATGCTATTTTTGGTTTTTAAAAAAATAATTCACAATTGATTTTTGCCAGAAAAAAACACAGATTTAAAGATCAACTAATAACTATAGTTAAAGTTTTCCCCAAATAATGGAACACTGTAATATTTATGTATTTGATTTTATATAAATTTACGCAATGAAGTAGGAAGTAGAATTGTGGCTGGATTCTAACTATATCCCCAAATCATTAACATAATTTTAGGCCTAAATATTTTTAGAGCATTCAGAAAATTGATGAAAATTGTAGGAAGACTCTATCATCTAGGTTTTAAGAAAGCTGTTTGGTCTAATTTCCTTTATGTTAAAGTGGGAAAATATTATTCTTGAGCCTAAACTTGATTTGACTTAATATTGTTTATATGTTAGATAAAATACGCCATTATATTTCAGGAAAAAATGTATCAAAACTGTCAATATTATAAAAAATAGTTAGTATCAGTACCAACTATGTAGAATAAAACTATTGTCCTAAAATAATTTTTGTTCTGTTTTGTTTCCCCCCTGCCAATCCCTAGACATTTATTCATTCCTTAGTCTGGCATTTCAGCATATCCAGTCTTGTTTTCAGATCCCTTTACAGTCTTATTTCAAAAAATCTTTCATCCAACAGCACTAGACACAGACCTGCCCCTGACCATGCTACAGCATCTCCCTGACAAGTACAATCACAGAAGTCATTCCTCATGCCTGAACTGCATCCTTCCTCAGTCCTATCTCTCAACATACTTGTTTACCTTTAGGGATCGGTGTGGATGCCCCCTCCTTTAGCAAACCCTCCCAGATTTCCTTCCTTCTTCCTTACCTATTAGCCTTCTCTCCTTTTTCTGTTTTTCTTGTACTATGATTATCTGCGTTCATGTGTATTTCCCCAGTAGAATGTAAACACTTTGAAGGAAGACATCGTTTTGTTTCTGTCTTTGTATCTCTGGTAGAGCATATAGTAGCTTCTGCTAAATGGTCGAATTACATTGAACTGAATTCCATGTACTACACCTACTTGGTAAATCTCATCACCTTTACTTCTGAACACCTGTTACATCTATCTGTCTTCTCTCTGTTCCATCCTGGACCATCTCTAGTCTTCCTGATCGATATCTGGCCACTGGACCCAGATGGCTCTGGAGGAGAAAGTGAGGATCATGACTTTGCACAGCCCTCCCTCATTCAAATCAAAGTCAGTTCCAAGTCATGTCATCATTTCCCTGATGTCATGGTCCTTTTTGAAAATGAAAGACAAACCACCACCACAATCTCCCTGTTCACAGAGTCAAGGCCAGGCTCTCATTAACTGTTACCTGGATTACAGTATCATGAGGGGCTTCTTATTAATCTTTCTGCTTTCATTCCATCTCCACACAGTTCACAAAGGTTTAATTATGTTGCCTCTCTACTCATGAAGCTCCAAAATCTCAACATTGCCTTTAGGATAAAATGCAAACTCTTTTGTTTTTGTATTTAAAGCCTTTCACAATCTGGCTCCAATCTACTTTCCTAGAATTATCACACATTACTCCTCCCAATCTACCTTTCCATCCAACTTGCCTGATTCCATTTACCCAATATTTTGTCTTCTACATCTGTACCTTTGTTCAGATGCAAGCTTACAGGGCCCACCACCTGGGAGAAGTCAGAGGTCCCTCTAAAGTTTGGCTCAAATGCCCCTTCTGAAGTCTTTGCTGACCCAGTCAATACCAGTGCTTCACTTGAAATTGTTTTGCACTTAGTTTATATATATTTTGCATTTCTTTATCTGTGTACATGTTGTTGAATGTAAGCGTCTTCAAGTCAATGAGATTTGTATGCCCAGAGCCTTGCCCAATCTCTGGAATTTCAAAAGCACTTCATAAATGCTTACTGACTGACACATGATGAGCAGTAAGATAACATTACCAAGAGTCAGCCTAGGCAAACTTGTAAAATAAGTAAAAATAACTTGTATTTCAGAACTTCCCACAACTCCTTTCTATTCATTTATTCCTTTATACCTACCTGACCCAGGCCCACAGGACCCTCATGATTCTCTCTTCTCTCTCAAAGCTTCCTAACCATATCTTCATTCTCTGGCCATCATTGTGCACTCCAATATTTTTATTTTTACCTTCTCCCTTATCACAATTTCCTGCTTGCTGTTGGCTATGCCAAGAAAAGCGATCTGATTCAGTAATTCATACTTTGCTCTTATTGACTGATAACAAAGTAATATGTTATGCTGTCCAAAGACTTTTTTTTTAAACCAATATACTACCTTAATCCAAAGAAATCTCTCTCTATTTTTTTTTCAGGCCAAGAAGTCCACTTTATTACCAAGAAATTCAGTCTACAAACACACTACTAAAAATGTACTTCTATATCCTCGTGAGTGAATTTTTGCACATACCATATGTAAAATATTTCCCGTTTTCTGAATTCTGAAACCTACTGCTGTAGTACTACCATGAGGTAAGAGCATTTAAAATTTTTTTTTTCAGATTCACAGTTCACATTCTATAGAATAACTTAAAGTATTTTTATGTGGCCAATATTATGTCAGAGCATTGCTCTAAAACAAATTTTCCCCCCTGATACTGTGAAGAAAGGAGAAATAGCCTTGAAATTGAGCCAAAGAATGAAGATAGGTTATCACCATTGGGTAGTAGCCTCCACAAAAGTATGTTATTTCTTAAAACATACAACAACAGCAACAACAACAAAACTAAGGACTTCATTAAAAATATAAAGGAGAGGAAATTAATATTGTTTTTGTAAAATCTAAAATTTTCTTTTCAAATACTTTTTTGTAGGCCAATCAATATATTATTATGTTTTGTTTTGTTTTTCCTGAAGAAACAACCTCTAAATAAAACATAATGGCTGTGAATTATAAACCCCATTCATTTCAATGGCCTGTAAATTACTATTATTAAGCCAGGATGTCTTAGAAACAAGAACCCTTTTATCTCTTTAGATGGCTCCTATGTGTTGGAAGCAGTTTCTGTTGTTAGTACATGAGATAAATCAATCTATTGTGCTTAACACTAAGCATATAGTGACTACTCCAAATCATCCCAAATGGGTTTTTCTTTATCTTCTTCATCTCCTGACAAGAGTAGGAATTAAGCCATTAAGAGATTTAAGGTTAAACTCTATTACTGGTGTTTTGCCTTCCCTGTATTGAAATATTGATTTGTTTCTTTATTCCCAACTGGAAAAATAAGAAATATCATTTATTTCAGTTGTTTAATGAAATGACAAATCTGCATTTATGCTTTGGATATGTTGTGGATATCTAGGAAAATGTTCTAGAAGCCTCCATCTACTATTGCTAGGGATTCCAGTTCAAAGGAAGCAGCAAAGAATTTTTGTTTGCACTCTTATGAAGCTGCAGAGAATTTTAAAATGCTTAATAGGAATTATTGTCATAATGTCCCCAATTGATCAGCCCATTATCTGACTCATGTCTTTCTCTGACTCTGGATTTTAATTACAATAGTCATATGAATTCAATATTCTTCCACTGAATCTGTATGTTTGTGAATCATGGAATACCATAGTATCTGAGAAACTAATAGTTATGGGTCACACAGAGGGTGGTGGAGAGGTATATGGTTAGTGTGAGTACAGTACAATATATTACCCACAAATAATTATGCTGGAGACATGCAAAAGAGGCTACATGGAGATGTCTGATCAGAAAAGGAAGTAGACAGCTCTCATGTAGTACAGCTAGAGATTCTGGTGCTCCATCATTTTCCATGTAATCACAAGATCTAGGGGGAGGCCAACCCTGCCCCCTGTCCTGCCCCAGGGGCTACAGCCCCTGCTAAGAATTTATACATGTACATGAATGATAACTGTTAGAGATGAGAAGTCATGGGTGGGGATCTGTACCTCTAGAGGAAGTACCAGTGATGGGGTGGGGATCTGGGCCCCAGAAAGGAAAAACCCTGGACTTTTCCAGGAGTCAAATCTCTGGTGTTATCCTGAGGCTATGATTCCATCAATTGGCCTTTCATTGTAGCTACACCCAATCTCCCCTGTATTGTCTTACCTCCCCCAGCCCCCGGCCATTTCCCACCCTTAATCCCAGTTAGGCTTCATTCTCCCTTGGCCAGGAGGGCCTGGTCCCAGGAGTTCTGTTCACCCCAGTTTACTGGCCACTCCTTTCTCTATATAAGGTCCATCTTGTATCCATTAAGATGCTTAGATTCTTAAAATCTAGCCATTGGTCAGATTCTTGTAATCTAGCCAATAGCTTACTCTTCATATAGCACTCATGTTCAGACTCCTTAAGAGTCTGCCCAATATGATAGATGTTCTAATAAACCTTGTCTTTGGCTGAAAGAGGGTTTGGGTTGAATTCTTTCGGAGAGGACCTGCATGTTTGATTTTGAGATCCCAGGACCCCGAACCCCTAAACCACATCACTAGCATCAGTGAGATCACAGATCTGTTGCAAAGCAGATATATTCATGTACATTTGTTTATGCTGATGCGCTTTAACAAGCTTTTTTTCTTCTCAGTGGTTTATCTTCTTATTTTGCCTTTCATCCTTCCCTAGGCTCAGAGTGAGTAAAGAGGATTTATGTGATTTTTTCCCCATTATAATTCAGATTGGTCAGCCAGTAGGGAGAGGATGTCCCCTCTAAGTTTCCAGGCCAACTTAGTGCAGGTGGGATGCAACTGAGTTTCAGTGTTCATGTGTGTCATATTTCATAAACTTTTTTTTTTTGCTTCAGATTTGGAATTTACCATCCAATTCTTGGTAGGATAAGTCTTGTCACATCAGCAGTTTCAAGAATGTTTTCTACTCCCTTCTAGCTATCCTGGAAAGAATACTATATTTGGAATAAGATCCAAAATTTGTATACTGGTTCTGCTACTTTTGTGGTCTTGAGGAATTAACTGATCTTATCCTTAGTCTTCTCATCATTTAAATAAGGACAGGTAATCTCTAAGATCCATTCCCCCCACTCCCTGATTTAAATCCTATAATCCTGAGAAACTCTCTGAAAACAAAATTTTGTTTTGTCTTTTTATCTCTAGAGCTTAGCACCTTGTCTGACACATAGCAGGTGCTTACTGAGTATTTATTGATTGATCCTAAGTCATTGCTTTCTCTGAGTATTAGTTTATTCATCTGCAAAATGGGGAGAGAAATAGTTGCAATGCTTTTCTCATGGGGGTACTCAGAGAATAGTACTAAGTAAATGTGAGTCATCACCAATATGATTACTATATATGTATGTGATTTCATCTCTCTTGAGAGAAGGATGGATTATGTATGTAATCTTAGTAATAACTCTTAGTACAATGTAATGCACCCCATGGGCACAAAATCAATATTCATCAACTAACATTACAAAGTCAAAGTTTCAACCACTTAATTCAGAGCTCTAGCCTCATTAATTTCCCTCCCAGTGTTTACGGTGACATTTATTTAAACTTTTCTAAGGGTGCAATATTCAGACTGAACTATTATTTTCAATCTGTGAACCTGTATAGTAAACAAAAAGGTACAATGGAAGCAGTACAATCCTCTATCATATTATCCTAGATTTTTAAAGACTGATTATAGGACCGTTGTATTGTAAAATTTTTAAGCTCTGGCACCCTGCTTTCTATGTGTTTTATGCTTCTTTCCACAATATTTAGGATAGCATTAGGATTCCCTGGGCAAGAAATTTAACTCCTAAGTGCTTTACATGTTACCTACCACATAACTCATATATTCGTAGCACTTTAAAGTTTTCAATATGCTTTTTTCAAAACAATTCAAGAATGGAGTTCGTATTCTTATACCCCATTTAGAATAAAGGAAATTGAGGCTCTGAGAGGGTCTTCACTCTGCCCTGCTCTCCCCATATTCCATCTGTTGGCATGTCTTGTTGATTCTACCTATAGAATACCTCCCATCTGTCACCTTCTTTCCAATCACACTCTTTAGCTAGATTGCAGTAATACTCCTAATTTCCTCCCATCCTTCCCCACTCCCATCCATCCTCTACACAACTATCAAATTGTTACTCCTAAAGCACAGATCTGGCCATGTCATTTGTCTGCTCAAGAAGATTTAGTGATTTCCTACCTACTGCCTCTAAGACCAGTTTACTTGTCCTTTATAAATAACATTTCATTTTGTTCTTCCATGGCTTTTAATAGATTATCCTTGAACTCTTAACTCAATTCCACCTTTTGGAATTTATAACTCTCTTTAAGATTAAGCTCAAATACTTAGCATGTCATGGCCCTCTTCAGTGCCTTTGCACAGATCATTCCCCCATGCTTGTTTAAGGGGGTATATGGGATACTATGGTGGGGCACAGTGAGTACCCATAATGTATAGGTTTCATATCTCTCACCTAGGTGTATGAGGCATCCCCATGTCTCTCTGAATTTGGCTCACTCACTCCAACATGCTCTCACAGTACCTCAACTAAATTTCCAGAAGCAAACCACCACTACAGAGGTACGTTTAAAGTCTTTTAACTATGACCAATATCATCACCAAAGTCACCTTAAAATATCAGTTGTTGACTCCTCTCTACTCGTCTACTATTACTCCATTCAGGGTCTCAAGATATTTTTTCTTCTCTTAAATCCTCCTCATAAAATAAAGTAAAAACAAAAAGAAACACTTTCTTTTTCTTCACATTTTCTGCAACAATAACAGGAAACATCTCTTCAGCTTCTCTCAAACTAATTTTCTCCATAGTTTTTCAAGTAAATCTTCATAAATAGACAAAAGTAAAACACATACACACAACACATACAAACCTTCTCCCTAACTCCATAGGAAAGGTTTTATATAAAGCCATTTCTCAACTGCCAACATCAAATATCTCTCCAACATTTTATTTCCTATTAAAGCTAGAATAACAGTATCTGTAGTCTCCATGGAATAGACATTCAAAGCAAAATTTGTATTTGCTTATCCATTGCATGTATAATATCCTATGCAAAGTGCTCATAGAAGAGGAGTTCCCTATTGATATGAAGTTATACAGATGCTCTGAAGTCACAAGATTGACAAAATGATAGATGTTTTTCCACCATTTTGACTTTTTTGCTTCACAAATGTAAAAGAAAAATAATGTGCCTAAACTATGGGATTTAGAGCTTCCTTATCAGGGAGGAGAATATGTAATGATTCCATAATAGGTAAAATCCTAGATAACTGAATGACTTTAAACTCCCATTCACTCTTACTGTACAGCCCACTTATCTCACTGAGAACACCTAGCAAAAAAAAAAAAACAAACAAAACACAAAAAACAAAAAACAACCCTGACACTTTTGTTTCAAGCTCCTGTTTTCAAGGCCTCTACTCAGTTTCCACATAGTAGTGATTCAGCCTGAAGTCCCTACATAGTAAGGCAGAAAATATTCATCTTGCCAACTCACTCACTAGAAAGGATGGTGCAACTCTGTGTGTGTGTGTGTGTGTGTGTGTGTGTGTGTGTGTGTCTGTGTATGGGGGGAAGGTAAAACAGTACATAGCCAGCAAGAGAGCAAACATCTTCAAAGTCTGGGGAAAGGATGCCTACAAACCTATCCTTAGATTGCACTCTCTCACTGGATTTTAAACACCATGGGGGACCCAGCCTGGTCACCATATACCCTTAAGTCAACAAGCCTGAAGCTGTAAATAAGTATTAGACTTTAGGAAAAGGAAACTCTGTGGAACACCCAGAGATAATGGAACAAGAGCAAGAAACTCCAGAATGTTTCAAAAGATAGAGAAATCTTTTTTAAAGAAAACATTACGGTGGAAATCAGATCAGAAATTAAAAGTTTCAAAGAAAAAAAAGTAAATAGGAAACAACAGCTCAGACAGCTTTGAATACCCAATAGAGAGTCACCCCAAGGTGGTAGAGGCTCTGAAAACCTTCACTTGGCAGGAAAGAAGTGAAAGAAAACAACTTGGAAAGAATGTAAGAACCAATAAGCCTGACCTTGAATCCAGGGTGCAAAGAGATAAGGACCATAAGTCTTCCAAAAAAAACCAAAACATGATCCATCAAAAATCCTGAATGCCATACTGAAAGAAACAATGCAAACACTCTACTACAAAGTTTTGAAAACAGATGGCAAGTGGGCTAGGGAGATGCTATGGATTAAAAGGAATTTCAGACTACAAGCATGCCTTGTTTTATTGTGCTACGCTTTACTGGGATTCACATACATTGTGCTTTTTACAAGTTGAAGGTATGTGGTGACTCTGCATCAAACCTATCTGTTTGACGCCATTTTCCCAACAGTATGTGCTCACATCATGTCTCTGTCATATTTTGGTAATCATCTCAATATTCCATACTTTTCATTACCGTCATATCTGTTATGGGGATCTACGTTCAGCAACGGTTGATGTTGCTATTCCAATTGTTCTGGAACATCCCAAACTGCCCCCATATGAGACCGATCAATGTGGTGTATGTTCTGATTGTTCTACCCACAGGCCATTCCCTAACTCTTTCCCTCTCCTGGGGCCTCCCTATTCCCTGAGATACAATCATACTGAAATTAGGCCAATTAATAACCCTAGAGTGGCCTCTAAGTGTTCAAGTGAAAGGAAGAGTCAAATGAGGTAGCAAACTTCATTACCGTCTTATTTTAAGAAATTGCCACAGATATCCCAAGCTCCAGCAACCCCTACCCTGAGCAGTCACCAGCCAGCAACATCAAGATAAGAATCTCCCACCAGCAAAAAGATGCCAACTTGCTGAAGGCTTGCGGAATGATTGGCATTTTTTTTAGCAATAAAGTATTTTTAATTGAGGTATGTACATTTTTTAGATATAATACTATTGCATACTTAATATACTATTGTAAGATGTGAATGTATTATTTTCATTGGGAAACCAAAAAAAGTGATTTGCTTTATTATTATATTTGCTTTATTGTTGTTATCTGGAGCCAAACCCAGAAGACCTTTGAGGCATATCTTTATAAAGAGGTTAGAGAGATGTTCAGAACAGCAGCAAGAGAATGATCAAGGGTGCTTCTAGCTATCTGGCTGGTACAACTGGCAGGGGGAGCATTTCATCACAAAAGAGCTAATGATGTTTCCTGGTGATATCAAGCTAAAGAACTGGCTGATTCCCTCCCTGGGAAGCTGGAGACTGGCAGCAGAGCAGCAGCAGTGACATGTTAACAAAGAGCAATGCTTCAGAAAGAACAGAGCTACAGACCCCCGACTTCATGACATCCCATGAGAATATTGAATTGAATATTGAATACTGATGTTTCTGCACTCTGAGGGGTTAGGTGTACTGAGGAGTCATCTGTCCCCTAAGTGGGGTTCCCTGGCCACACAGGTGTCCTGAGTGTACCTGGCTGACCCCTGCGTATAGAGAGTAGGAAGAGGGGGAAATTTTCGTTGTTCCTGAGGGAATGACTTCTCTCAGGTCACAAGCTCAGAATTCATCAGAGCCATGATTTGAACCCAGTTTTTCCTGATTCTTAGGGTAGTCCTATGTATGTGCCCTAATTATCTACCCTCCTAGTATCCATAATACTATTATTCCTCTGTCTACATTGTGCTACCAGAGAAAACAGCAAAGCAAAAAAGAAAAAGAAATATGTCTGTTTCCCTGAGAAGAGTTACCAGTTTGCCTGAGTTTTGTCATTTTGCTGCTGAGGAAATTTCTTTTTATATGAATGCCAGTACTTGGTCTGATATGTAGCATGGATTGAATAAAATGCAATAAATTTTAATATAAGACTGCAAAAGGGCATTTGAGAATGGTTTCCACCTGTCAGATGGGGAATAATTGATGAAGGAGGCTAGTTTATTTCTTCTCATGTCATGACCATAAATGCTTCTTGCTGGATTCTGGCGGCACATTGTGCCTTTGCACATTACTGGTGCTTAATAAATGTGCATTGTAGTGCATCTGTTTTTTGAACTGGTTAAAGGGCAGTTATGTTCAACCTTTTAACTGCCTTATTACAAATGTCATGGAATATCCCTAGGGTTGTTGAGATTATGACACTATTTATCTCTACTGTGAAGGTAAGCACTTAGATATTTCTGAAGGTGAGTGCAGGGTTTAAAACATGTACACCTCAAAATCAGATAAACAATAAAGGAAACACAAGGCAGAATGTGAAATATAGCAGACAAAATGATTCTAGGTGGCAGCTGGTATAATAGATAGAAGGTTGAACCTGAGTAAGAAGACCTGAGTTAAAATTCAGCCTCAGACACTTATTTTGTGACTCTGGGCAAATAACTTCACCTCTTTCTGCTTCAGTTGCCTCATCTGTAAAATGGACATAATAATAGCACCTACTTTCCAAGGTTGTTGTGAGGATCAAGTGAGATAATATTTTTAAAGTGCTTTGCAAACCTTAAAGCACTATATAAATGCTGGGTTTTACAGTTATTATTTCAAAAAAATTTACATTATAAAGAATACGTACTATACTACTTTGAAAAGTTTTGCACAGACAACTAACTTCGATAGACTTAGCTTTTTTCAGCGATACAAAGATCTAAGACAACTCCAAAAGAGACTCATGATGGAAAATACCATCCATGTCCAGAAAAAGAACTATGGAGTTAGAATGCAGATTGAAGAATAATATTTGCTCTCTCTCTCTCTCTCTCTCTCTCTCTCTCTCTCTCTCTCTCTCTCTCTCCCTCTTTTGTTTCTTCTTTCTCATAGTTCCTCCCATTGGTTCTAATACTTCTTTACAACATGACTAATGTGAAAATATGTTCATTATAAATGTATATATAGAGCCTATATCAGATTGCATGCTATCTTGGGGAGGGGGGAGAAAAGACAAGGGGAGGAAATTTAGAACTCAAAATCTTATGGAAGTGAATGTTGAAAACTAAAATAGATTAATAAATTTTAAAAAAGAAAAGTTTTGTATAATAGAAGCGTTATGGAACAGTAGCAACATTTCTAGATTTGGATTTGTGGAACCTGGATTTCAATCTCAGCTCTGCAACATATTACTTCTGTGACCTTGGCCAACCCACTTAGATTCTCTGAGTCTCAGTGTCATCATCTGTAAAATCAGAAGCTTAGAGTAAATGATTCTAAAGTCCCTTCCAGCTCTAAACCAACGTTCTCCTGACTTGTACAAAATGCTTTTAAAATGCCCATTGCCTGTCAGATCATACAGTGTCATGAGTCTACAAACACATGTAAAACAAAAATAAAATCAATGCTTTTCACAGACGTGGCCTCCATTAACAACAACAACAAAAAAATGACAGAGATTCCAGCATTCAGTGAAAATACAGCACATAAGAACATTTTCCAATGGTTAACAGTGACTGAATAGAAAAAAAAGTCTTCTATTCATAGTTGCACAATCACACACTGGTTGTCAAGCCATGACTATTCTTCTCCTTAGTCCAACCTATATATATGTATGTGTGTATGCATATGCATATCTATATATTTATACACAAATATGTACATGTATATACACACACACATATATATACACATATATATACATATATATACACATATATATATCATATATACACACATGCATATGTATGTTTCAGTGAATCAATAATTTGTGTTGTTTCTTTTTTATTGCATCATTCTATATCTCTGGATTTTTCTGGCAAGAAGAAAAATTTTTAAAAAGTCAAACTGGTAGTACTTAACATAAAATCAGATAATATTAAGTATTCCATCCCTGAATAAAATTGCAAATATTTTCTAATTTTGAGAATTTTTTATCATCACGTCAGTTATTTGAGACATGGCAAAGGATAAAAGATAGGAAAATTTACTGGCTAGTTATTATTTTTATGTTAAAATCTCACATAAAAGATTCACAAATACTTCTTAACAAAATCAGGATATAGCTATAATAAGTAATCACAACAAACCATAATTAAGATTCTAATTAATTATTCATCAGAGACCATGAGCATGTGTATCAAAACAAAAGAGAAAAATAATGTAACAATAATTTTATTAGATAATATTTTTATTAGATGGGAATATAGTTTTTATAGTCTCTATAAAGATAATTTTCAAATATATAGCTTCAATGGCTATGGGAAATTTCAAATTCCTTAATACCATGCCTAACAGACAAGTACTGTTAAAGAAGAAAATATTTTAAAGAAATGCTCCTGTACTTAAATTTTAAGAAAACGCTACCTGAAAAACCCAGTTGGTTCATCTGAATTATAAATATCATTATATTAAAGAAAACACATGCATGTGAGCTTTATTTTCTAGGAACTCATGTTCTTTGTCTTTTCTTTTTTTTCCCCCTCAATAATATTGTATTTTTTCTAATTACGTGTAAAATAGCTTTCAACCCTCAGTTTTATAAGATTTTGAGTTCCAAATTTTTTTCTCCCCTCCTGCTCTCCCCAGTCCCCAAGATAGCAAGCAATCTGATATGTGTGTGTGCATATATATATATACGTATATATATATATATACACACACACATATATAGTATATATGTATATATATATATATATATACACATATATATGCATATATGTGTATATATATACACACATACAATCATATTAAACATATTTTCACATTAGTCATGTTGTGAAAGAAGAGTCAGAACAAATGGGTAAGAACTTATACTCTAAAACATGTTCATATGTTTTTGGTTCCTTCACAAATTACTTTTGCTGTGATGATGAAAAGCTTGTTTATTTCTTTCTGTCTCAGTTTTTCTATCTAAAAAACAGGAATATCATCATACTTCCCACTCATCCATTTTGATGTGGTGATCTTAGCATACATTTTCAGTCTAGAATGCTATAAAGGAAGGAGAGATGAAAGAATAAATGTTTATACAGCATCTACTATGAAGCAGGCACTGAGCTAAGTCCTTTCTACAAGTATCATCTTATTTAACTATAATGCCTTCAAGTCTGCTACTACCACCATTTGAGAGGAGAACGTGATGACAATTTCCATCTTCTACCTTCCTTCCTTAATAGTTCAGCATTTATTCAGGTCTATCTCTTTTTTAGATTATAATAGAATTTCTTTTTTTAATAATACATTTTATTGATATCTTTTCATATGAAACAAATATCTCTCCATATTTTCTCTTCTAGAGAACCATTCCATATAACAATATTTTCTAAGAAAGGAGGGGGAATTAGCATAATTGATCAGTACTTGAAGATAGTATGAAAATATGTACAATGTACCACAAGCATGGACCTCTTAACTTTGTAAAGGAGCGAGGAAGGAGTGCCTTCTATTTTCATCTTTGGAAGCCATGCCCATTCTTCGTAATTTTGCAACCTCCACTTTTGATTGTTTTGTGTTTGTTCTTTCTATTTACCTTGTTGTAGTCATTGTCAATATTGTTTTCATATTTCTGCTTATTTCACTCTAAATCAGATTTTGCAAATTTTTACATGTTTCTCAGTATTCATTATAGGTATAATTTCTTACAGCACAGTTATATTTTATTACATTTATGTACCACAGTTTGGCCATTCCCTAGTCTAAGGGCATCCTTTCCCCCTTAATCCTTCTTTATCACAAAAAAAAATGCTACTAAAAATATTTCAATGTATATGGGGATTTTCTTCCATTCAATGAACTCTCTAGAATATAAGCCTGATATGTCTATCTTTATGTCAAAGTGCATGAACATTTCATTATTGTTCAGTTATTTCCATCATATGTGACCCTATTTAGGATTTTCTTGTCAAAGATACTGGAGTGGTTTGCCATATCCTTCTTCAGCTCATTTTACAGATGAGGAAACTGAGGCAAACAAGGTTAAGTTACTAGCCCACACAGCTAGTAATGTACTTGGCAAGATTTGAACTCAGGAAGATGAGTCTTTCTAACTTCAGTCCCAGCACTCTATCCACTGCACCACTTAGATGCCCATAATCTCAAATTGTTTTCAAAAATGGTTATACTGATTCACAGCTCCACCAACAATGTGTGTGTGCGCCCATTTTCCCACCTCATCCAGCATTCTGATATCTTTACTTATTTACAGGGTGTGAGACAAAATCCCAGGATTTGCATTTCTCTTACTATAATTAATTAGAAACATTCTTTCATTAATAATTCACAATTCTGTTAAATTGGGGCAGCTAGGTGGCACAGTGATAGAACATCAGCCCTGAAGTCAGGAGGACCTCAGTTCAAATCCAGCCTCAGACCAAATACTTGACACTTACTAGCTGTGTGACCCTGGGCAGGTCACTTAACCCCAATTGCCTAAAAATAAAAAAAAATTAAAAAAAATCACAATTCTAGTTTTGAGAATTCTTTGTTCATTTCCCTTCACTGTCTATTGTTTTATTTAAATATATTTACATAGAAACATATAAATATATACATGAACATATAGATATATAATTAACCAACATGATACACATATACATATTGACTGCTTTCCTTCTTAGGTTCATTAATTTTGTTTATGAAGAAGTTTCTTAGTTTCATGTAATCAAAGATATTTTATCTTTTGTAAATCCTGGAAGAATGAAAATGTCCAAAACAAGACTTTACACATATGAGAAGTTCAATGACCATGGGGTAAGTAGAGCCTTATCCCTTCTCTAGAAATGTAGGAATGCTCTATTTGAATTGGTGAAATTCTAGGAATCTGACAGATTTTCTATGCATAGAATATGTACTAAACCACATTTTATAGTCAGGGATTCATTCAAAGTCCTGTTGGTTGAACTCTAGGCTCATTTCCTCATGTTCTATTCTCAGTAGGGATGAAAAACCTCATCACTTTTGCAATAACTTCTTGTATATGTGAACATGGTTGTCGCACCTCAGTTTTATCTTTTACAGACTAAATAATCAAAATTCCTTTAACTATTCCTCTCAGGATGTGTTTTACACATTCAAATTATTTTTGTTGTTCTTCTCTAGGACCCTATTCAAATTCCCTGTTCCTCTAGTGAAATGTCAACCTTCAAGCTATATTATATTAAGGATTCAGCTCATACTAAGAAAGGAAGATTTTGTGGTTTTTCTAGGAAAGTACTATCTTATAATTGCAATAAAAGAGGCAAATTTAATGAACCCTAACTGATATCTATGAAGCATTTTAAATAATTGGGACTTCACAGTAACTCTGTGAGGTTCATCTTGCAACATCTATTATTCACACTTTACAGATGAGAAAACAGAAGTTGTGACAATCCCTTTCCCAGGGTCATACAGGAGGTAGAATGGCTTAGCATGTTCTTACTTTGTGCAGGCTCGTCATCAGCAATACCACTTTCTGCCTTAGTTGACTGGAAACTGCCCCTATTTCCTTTCTACCCTTTGCTCTAAAGACTGTAAGCAAATCAACCCCACCTTTGCCTCTAGAAAGCTCATGACAATGCACTGCCCTATCGTTCCATTTACTATCTTTATGACTTCCCATACCATACTACCCTCTCCTGGACACCAATTCTTTCTATACTTATAGTAAGCTCCTTGAGGGCAAGGTTTCCTGTGTTTGTACTCTTTTCTCCTGTACTTGACACTTAGTAAATACTTATTAAGTGTTTTTCATTCATTCAAATATGGATTCCCATTTCATATTATTAAAGAATTATATAGTAGGAAGATAATATGGACTGGTATGGTAGGCAACAAATATCAAATGAATAGACAAAGCATTCCAAAGCACTAATAATTAGAAAAATGAAAATATATGCTGGCCTTTTTTAAATGAATCCTCACTCTCCTTGATCTCTCTGCAGCATGTTAGATAGTTACTGAACTCCTTGTAATTAAAGAACTTTTCTTGCTCAGAACTCAATGACCTTTGATAGAATCTTCATTTTCCTTCTATTTCTTCAACCAGTTAATGTGTTTTGAGGGCTCTGTTATCTCTTCATTGAATGTAACTTTGATATAGTACCCAAGGTTTAGTACTTGCAATTCATATTTTTCTATATAGTTTCCATCCAACTGTTCATTCATCCTCAAGTTTTTGCCATCTCTCTCCCCAGTCTGGATCAATCCTATAATCCTTAGCCAGATCACCCGTGGAATACCAAGTTTAGTTTGGGGGCATTGCACTTTAGGAAACACTAATAAACAGGAGAACACCCAAAAGAAGGCCAAAAAGGGTGATGAAGTCCTGTTAGTTCTTGCTAAATGCAAATTAGTTACAGGGAGTAGGGTCATTAAGCCTGATGAAAAGAAGATTTAGCTGGGAAGAGGACAGAAGGAGGGAGAATATGATTATTGTTTTCAAGTATTTGAAGGGATCCCACCTGGAAGGAGAGATTAAACTTGTTTTACAGCACGGTTCCCATGTAGTTGTGCTTAGAATATCATAGCATAGCACAAAATAGAGCAGAATAGGATATAATATACGATAGGATGAGATGGATATGATATGATACTATATAACACAATACAATATAATACAACACAAAATATATGTATATGATATAGCACACATTTTAAATTTGAGATATAAATTATTTCTGAATCCAATTTAAGTGAATGTCACAATATATTCAATGTCTTTTTGTAAGTCTCACACTCAGGGATACACTTGTTGTCTTATACAGAACAAAACCATTTCAGTAGGAATGTATTATTGAAATAGATGACTGAGTCTGTTGCCCAGAGATTTTTATGAATATCAATATCACTATTTCTTAGTATTAAATATAAATTTCCTCTTATTTCAGGTGTTAGAAGTCACATTTTCCTTGTCAGCCAGACCCGAAACCTTAGGATCACTGTGGCCTCATCCCTCTATTTCATGGTCTATTAAATAGTTATTTTCTTTGAAATGTCTCTCACAGTCACATCTTCCATTATGCAACAATTACTTTAACAATGGTCTCATTATCTGATGCTTGGACTTCTTTCCTCCATTGCCTCCCTCCATAATTCCATTATGTATGCTGCCACTGGATTAATCTTTATAGAATTTTGTTTTTATAATGTCACTTTCCTGCTTACATATCTGTAAGAGATTCTCTTTGCCTGAAAGATAAATTCCAAATTCCTGCCCCATAGTCAAAGCTTTTCAAAATCTGGACCTTCTCTATCTTGAGCTATCACATAAGCTATTCTTGCTTTTTTGTATTAGCCAATGGCTTTACTCAATGTTCTCTCAACATCTTCTGTTGCTTCATATACTATAAGTATGCCTGGAATTCCTCATTATTTCTAACTAAATCTTTCATGCCTCACATGAGGCCAGATATCTTTTCTAAAGGATTTTTCAACCACCCTATCTTAAACTTTGGTCTCTTTCTTTTCTCAATTTTGCAACCCTGAAGGTGTTTTATAGATATTAGCTATTTTTAGTATAATTTCTAATTATTTAATTTCTATGTCTTATGTTGCCAGCTGTTTTATTGTTAAGGGCAAACATCAAGTTAAAAGTTTCCTCTGAATCTTGTGTAATACTTAGCATTGTGCTGGTGCAAACTAAATATTTAATAAATATGTTTTGATTTGTTTTCACTTGTTAATAATCAATAATGCTATAAATTATTGGTTACAACATTTAGTTTAAGGATATGATAAAAATGATTTTCTGTTATTTGAAAGTTCAAGATGAAAAATGTTTTTAATAAAACAACCCTCTGTACATTTTGTTGAATAAAGAATGTATGAGTCAACCACACATCTGAGTTATTATTAGTCATTATCATTTCTATAGCCTATGGCATTGGAATGGGGTGAGTCTTTATTTATCTCACTCTCCGTGGCACAAGGTAGCTTTGTTGCCACCTTTTCCTGCCTGTGACTAGTGTGATTTTCCATGGTAATAAATATCCTCACAGCCTCAGTTTGGACTAGAAAGTTCATTGTCAAAGTGCTGTGCACAACATTGACGTATACATGCAGATGCTTAATGCCAGCTGTTACCCACAATGCTGAGAAATGACAGTTGATACTGAGAAACAGAAATGCTATGCGATTTTTTTCATGTAGTTACTAGTTTATATTTTTTGAAAGGTAAAGGAGAAAAGGAAAGAATTTTGTGTATGTCCTTACTAACATTGCATGCCTATATAGACATTTTTAAAAAGCTAATTTACATTCCCAAGATAGTTTAAAACCTGGAAGTTCACATAATTAGCTAACTTCAGTATTCTGAAGACACCTAATTCCATAAGGATACAGAGCCTTATAAGTAAATTAACAAAAATAAGTTAAAAATTTTATTTTTCTCAGAATTTAATATAAGATTATTTTAATTGTATCAAATGTACCTTAATTAGTCCATCCTATTATGTCTATAATTGTAAGAAAGGGCCTTCTGAAGAACAAAATAAAAAGAAATCCTTGTGAGTCATATCCACACTAATTAAATGGTACTAACTCCTAAATTAAAGTGCTACACTCAATATTCCAGTGAAGTTAGAAAACTCAACAGTTGCCAATAAATTGGAAAAGATCAGTTTACATCCCAATCCTAAAGAAGGATAAAGCCAAAGACTGTCCAAAATTACTGAACAATTGTACTCATTTCACATGCCAGCAAAGATAATGCTTAAGATTCTGCAAGCCAGGTTTCAGCAATATATGAACAGAGAATTACCAGAAGAGCAGGCTTGTTTCAGAAGAGATGAGGAACTAGACATGTTATTGGCAACATCTGCTGGATTATGGAGAAAGCAAGGGAGTTCCAGAAAAAAACATTTACTTCCTCTTCTTCTTCCTCGATTACACTAAAGTCGTTGACTGTGTGCTTCACAAAAAAATGTGACAAGTCCTCAAAGACATAGGAGTACCAGATCATCTTTTCATCTCATGAAGAACATATATGCAGGCCAAAAAGCAAGTTAAAAACAAATATGGAACAACTGATTAATTTAAGATTGGACAAAATGTAGGACAAGGCTAAATATTGTCACCTTATATTGAGATGCAAAATATACAAGAAAACAATATATATTTCATGGGAGAGAGGACGCTAATATCTGGGGTGATCAAGAAAGTCTTTATGTAGAAAGTGGCACCTGAACTGTGCTTAAAGGAAGATAGGGATTCTGAGAGATGAGGTAAGGACAGAATGTTCCTCCCCCAGATATGGGAAACTAATGAGGCCAGGGCATGAAGATAAGGAATGGACAGCCATGTACTGGGAACAGCTAGTAGGACAGTTTGACTGGATCAGAAAGTACAGAAAGGAAGCAATATGAAAAAAAAAACTGCAACGGTATATGAAAGCCAGATTGCACAGTGCTTGAGAAGTTTGTATTTTTTTAGAGATATTAAGGAATCACTGAAAAGGAGTACAAGGCTGTAAATTGTCACTTTATTTACTTAATTTATATGCAGATTATGTCATGATAAATGCCAGCTTGGATCAATCACAGGCCAGCATTAATGTCGAAGTGAGAAATATCAACCATGTCAGATAAGCAGACAATAGCACTCCGATGGCAAAAAGTGAAGAGGCATTAAGAAGCCTCCGGATGATGGTAAAAAAGGAGAGTCTAAAAGCTAGCTTGAAGCTTAACATAAAACAAACAAACAAACAAACAAACCATACTAATATCATGTGAAGAGTCCCATCACTTCCTGGCAAATAGAGGGAGAAGAAAGGAAAGCAGTGTCAGATTTTGTATTCTTGGGCTCAGAGATCACTGCAGGTGGTGACTGCAGCTATGAAATTAAAAGATGTTTATTCCTTGGGAAAAAAACTGTGGCAAATCTAGATGGCACACTAAAAAGTAGAGACATTACATTGCTGACAAATGTTCTTATAGTCAAGGCTATGTTTTTGGTTTTTTTGTTTTTTGTTTATTCTGGTAGCAAAGTATAGCCATGAAAGTTGGACTATCAAGAAAGCTGAGCCACAGAATTGACATTCGAATTGCCGTAGAGAACAGAGACCATATCAGCCAATGCTTAAAGAATTTAATTCATATTATTCATTGGAAGTTCAAAACGAAGTTGAAGCTTAGATACTCTGGCCACATAATGAGAAGACTGAACTCACTGGAAAAGACCGTGATGTTGGGAAAGATTGAAAGTAAAATATGAAGAGCACAGCAGAGTATGAGATGGATAGTATGGAGGCAATGAACGTGAGCTTGGACAGACTTTGAGAGATTGTGGAGGTTAGAAGGGCCTGGATACTAGGTCCATGGAATCTTGAGAAGTCAGATACAACTGAACAACAACAAATTCTTAAGTATACTTAAAGTGAAGATTATGATAGCTGGCCCTTACTTTACTGTTGAGATATGAGGTAATGTCCTCTTCTAAAAAATAGGACTGAAGTGAGTTGTATCAATAACTTGAAGTAAGAAGGAAAATGTTTGGAAGAAACACTATGAAAAGTATTCCCATGCTGTAGTGATATTCTTGTAGAAATTAGAGAACAAAATTTTTTTAGTGGACACAGTGAGCAAAGTTGTGGGACTTCCTCTAGGAGCATTTAGCAGCAAAAGAGTAGGTGCAGAGAAGACAGAGGGTAGGAGCAATGCAAGGCTGGTTTTTGAAAGGGGATGAATAGAGATTGGTGAAGGGAAAACTGTATTTATCTAATTAACAATAATGTAAAATTTGCAAAAGAGGGAAATTGAGGCTAGATCAGAGGTGATGGGCTGGGGGAAGTAGAGATGAGTAGAGTGAATGAAAGTGAAAGTGAAGATGAAAAGGACATTTAGGAGAGTCCAGCATTGAGAGATGAATGGATGGGAGGGTATAGTCCAACAAAGGAATTTAAAGGTTCTGGATTGTCAAGGCAAGGCAACAAGCATGAGTTAAGCCCTTATTATATTACAGACATTGCTCTAAGTGCTGGGGATACAATGAAAAGTGAGAACAACCCTTGGCTCCAAGGAGTTCATAACATAATGGAGTTTGTGAATATGGAATTTATGGAAAATATGAGATTAAGGATATGAACATCCTTATCTTTAGTCATTTCTAGATGGTATGTAATAATAACAGTTCTCTGATCTCTTTCTGCATTTTTACATCTCAGTATAGACCAATAACCATGCATTCCCTCGTTGGCTCCAGCGGCTGACATTCTGCTCGCCCTCCAAGCCCTACCTCCCCATCAAGTCTTTTGTGATTCCCCCACCTGATGTCATCTCTCCCTCAGTTTTTTTCTAGGCAGAAATCTAGATTATAAACTCACATGTCATTTTTCACTTTTGTAACCTCAAATCACCAGTCCAATTATCTTCATAAGCACTTAAAAACAGACCAAATAAAACCATGGATTGAAGGAAGAACTTTAGGCTCATCTAGTCCAACTTCCTTATTATACAGTTTAGGAAACTGAGGTCCAGAGTGGCTAAATTATTTATGTGAGGGCACAGAGATGCTAACTGGCAGAGCCAGGATTTGACTCCAGGACTTCTAATTTTTAATTCAACATTCTTTATACTAAATTCCCAATTTATTACATGTCTGAAATAAAACAGGAAGAGAAGTATTTCTTTTTTTTTTAAATAAGAAAATCTCAGTGACAAAATTAAAAAGGAATCAGTGTCAAAGGAGGGGTAAGAGTCAAAGTACATTAATTTTTTTTGGTCATTTTTCAGGCATGTCTGTTCTGACTCTCTGTGATCATCTTTGGAGTTTGCCATTTCCTCCTACAGCTCATTTTATAGATGAGGAAACTGAGGCAAACAGTGAAGTGACTTGCCTAGGGTTATACAACTAATAATAAATGTCTGAGGCCAGATTTGAACTCAGGAAGATGAATCTTCTAACTGCCGGCCTGGAACTCTACCTACTGTGTCACCTAGCTGCCCCAATAATATTAAACAATAATGTTTAGTTAACACCAATCTGCAAGAAATGAACCCCCCACTCCCCCAAAAAGAAAAGAAAACAATAATAAGTGTGTTCTGCCCATGGAGCCTTGTCAGCTGACATTTTCCATAGTCCAGCCTACATATTCACACACTCAGGAACCCAAAGATTCTGTCAATCATCCTAGACCACAAAGTTACTGGGGGAAGTAGATATGAGTAGAGTGGAAAGTAAATATGAGTAAAGTGGAAGTGAGGATGAAAAGGACATTTAGGAGAGTCCAGCATGGAGAGATGAATGGATGAGAGGGTATAGTCCAATAAAGGAATTTAAAGGTTCTGGATTGTCAAGGCAAGGTAGCAAGCATGAATTAAGCCCTTGTTATATTATAGACATTGCGCTTCAATACTGAGACCAAAATCACAAAATTGATTCTTCTCAGACAATTGTCACCACCACTGTCACCAACACCTCTGCTTCTTTATTGAATTTTCTTAGAGGACCTTCTGACTAAATATATTAGTTCTCAATGGTCTAATAAGAGTGTTTGTACTGAACCTGGGTCTATCTAGCAATTCACAGTTAAATTACTATCTGAAAATAGCCCCATTTCTGTAAATGGATTATAATACATATTATAATAAATGTTCAAATATTTTGAAGTAAATACAATACATAGAGATGTCTCCAACTACTGTGCCTATTTACTCCATTTGAAAAATGTCAACCTATATATGACATACTATCTCATGCTAAGACTTAACCATTGACAGTTCCTTATCCCTAAGTCATTTGTTATCATCTGAAAGTTAAATTAATGTGATAGTAATGCCACTAAGGTTTTTTTTTATCAATTGAAAACATCAATAATGTCACAGAAACTATGCAATGCCATTTCAGAAGTTTTATTATAGGGTTAAAAAAAGTTTTGTTTGATGCAGGGAAAATTTTCTTATTTACCAGTGATCACAGCTATGTAAAACAGCCTTACTTCTATTTCTAATATGAGACAATTCATAGGCCCAGATAAGTTTCTTCCCTGTAACTGAAAAAAAACATCATTAGTAGATGTGGGAAAGAATTGGGCATAAAGTATATACTGTTGAAGAATATGTCTGCATTTTCTATGATCTCACAACTAAGTTTGTATTATACCTGAGTGGAAGGTAGCAAAGGACACTCCAAGAAAAGCTGCCTGTGTATTGAAAAGGACAATGAACTTGAAATAAAAAATTCTTTACCTTCTCTGAACTTCAAATTACTCATCTCTAAAATGGAAGTCCCATCTACGTCACAAGATTGTTGTAAGAATGACAATGAAATACCTTTGGATATATCCTGTTCCATTAGAATGTAAGCTTCTATTGGGCAGGAATTATTTCTTTATATTTATATCCCTGGTACCTAATGCAGTGTCTGGCACAGGGCAGAGCTTACTTAACAAATGTCTGTTGATTGATCTGTAAAGAGACATGTAACTGCACAGTTATACACACAGTTATACACTGTTGCTGTCATTATTATCATACTCTAGTTCATGGATAGGGAACCTGGGGCTTTGAGGGCACACGTGGCCCTCTAGGTCCTCAAGTGAGGCAACTTTCCATTCAGTCAAAGAGCCACACTTGAGGACCTAGAGGGCTACATGTGGCCTGGAGGCTGCAAGTTCCCCACCCCTGAGACACTATTCTTATAGAAATGGTCCTGGAATAGCTTGTTATTCTGTTCTGATTATTCTTCATTATCCAAAGAATGACTGTGCAGGTGTATGAATTATTTTAATTATTTTTATCATTGTCAAAACATGTCCACTACCTATAAAGCCTACTGCTGTTTAAAAAGAAAGCAATACATTGAGATTTTCCTAAAAGCATAGACCTAGGTTACACATATCTACATTACTACAGGAGCAGTTGAATAAATATTCCAAACCAGTCCTGAGAATCCTCTATAATCAAGTATTAAAATGCCTTTGAAGAATCATTTCCTTTTATTATTTCATCTGTAAAATAATTTTTATGAAATCATCTAACGTAATTATACTCCAAAGAAAAAAAGTGACGAATGTTGCTTTAATCTGTTTTGTATGGCCTTCTTTCTTTGGCTCTTTTTTATGATAAAGTCCAACCTCATTAATTGCCCAGTGTGAGATTTTCATGCTGAATCACAGTGTTTATTAGTAATAAGCGAATAGCAATAACTTCACGAAAATGCGGAGACTGACTTGCACTATAATTACCAGATGATGTGGGGTTTGATTCAGGGATGAAAATGCAGGCATCACGTCAGTGTTCCTGCTTGATTTTTATAATTTCAATAATTCAAGCAAGAAAAAAAACCCTGTTATTTCTTCCCAAAAGAACAATCATAGCTTTCATTCTCCTGAGAAAGGGTTCCCTTATTAGAAGAAAATGAAAGCAGTCAAATAATCCTAATTCAAAAAATTCTGTCATCAGACACTGCATAGAAGAATGTATATTTTTATACACATCCACAAATCTGTACATATATTTATACATATCCACATATATTTATGCATATACATATACATAGTTTCCTAGAGCTTTTCTTTTAAGACATAAATGATATTTCCCTAATTTTCAGATTTCATAAAATTAATCTAAATTTCTGTTTTTACACGCTAGTAGACATGCACTGGTTTTTGAATTTAGAGAATCAGGCAGGATAGAGTCAGAGGATCTGAACTAAAATTCTTCTTTGCCATTAATCATCTGGGCAAATAGGGGCATATCACTTTTAGTAACTTACTGGGACTCAATTTCCTCATCTGAAAAATGAAAGGGTTGGACTAAATTAAAATGTCTTAAGCTGAAGCCCATGTAGGGGTCCATGGATAGATTCAAGGAGCCCACAATCTTGGCATGTATGTATACCAATATACATGTATATACATGTATGTATGTATACCAATATACAAATATATACATACACATATGCATATATATATATATATATATATATATATGTATATAAATATAGGAAGATCTGAGTTCAGATCCAGTTTCAGATACTTCCTAGCTGTGTAACCCTGGGCAAGTCACTTCACCCTGTTTGTCTAAGTGTCCTCATCTGTAAAATGAGCTAGAGAAGGAAATGGCAAAGCACTCCAGTATCTTTTCTAAGAAAACCCCAAAAAGCATCACGAAGAGTCTGACATGACTGAAAAACGAGTAAAACAACAAACAACAACATATACTATGTACAACAATATTTCAATACTAGAAAATACATCCAAACACACACACACACATACACACACACACATAAAAAAGATTAAGAAACACTGGAGAAGATGGTTGCTAAGGTCTGTTTTTAGTTCTAAATTTGTGATCCTATGATCTTGTGGCAATGGAATAAAGATATCTTCATTCATGTAGAAAGTTCAATGGGGGGACAGGCTCATAAACCAGGTTATGAGTTTTACCTTAGGATGTCTAGAAGAATTGCCAAGTGAAAAGTTGTTTTTATACCACATCACCTCAAAACTGTAAAAAATAAAAAAGACCAAAAAAACCCAACACCAAAATGAATGAAAAAAAAAACCAATTTATTAAGCACTTATCATTTGTGCTCATTACTATGCATACAAATGCAAAAGGGAAAAGGGGCTCTGAGTTCAAAGAACATGGCACCCATACAAGGGCCATGTCCAGGGAGAGATAGTTTGGTCTGAAAAGATCTAGGAATGGTGGAGTAAGCCAACGTACCCCTTCCAGGAGCAAGATGGAGTTAATCGGATTCTAGAGTTAGAGTTTATGGGAGGATGGGAGTAGAGGGGAAGGAGAGTATGTGCTCAGCAGCAAGAAGGCTGATGAGAACCTGGCAAGGGACTAAGGAGTAAAGGGGAGCACACATACCTGGGAGTCATCTGCAGAGGATAAAAGTGATACCAGAGGAGCTGGTAGGATGACTAAGATAGTTTGCAGACAAAGAAAACAGGAGAGAATAGTGAAGCCCTGGGGTATATTCACATTTAGGAGGTAGGACATATCTCTTGCCTGAAGTTGTGAGACTCAAATGATAGAATATTTGTAATTCACAATGTCTGGCAGATAAATTCTTATCATCATCATCATCATCATCATCATCATCATCATCATCATCATCATTTCATATAGTTGCCATCCTTATCTCCCTTTACTTTGATCCATTTTCTACACAGCTGCTAAAATCATCATCCTAAAGCGTGTTCTGCTTAGCAATCTTCTGTGGTTTCCTCAATTCAAACTCCTCTGCTTAAGGCCCTAAGTCATCTGTTTCTAATGAAATTTTATGTCATTTCTTCCCCCTAAAAAAAATTCCTGCTAAACTAGTTTTCATTGTTCTCTATAAACAACATTCCATCTTCTACCTCTATATCTTTGTTCAAGCTGTCTGTCATGCTTGGAATGTGCTTTCTCAAACCTTTCTCCTTGCCTTTCACTAAGCATTTAAAGAAAACTTTGGGGCAAATTTTATATCTTAACTCCTTGAGGGCAAAAACTAGTTTTATCTTGTCTTTATATCTCTAGTGCCTAGGACAGTGCCTGGCACACCGTAGGCACTTAATAAATGCTTGTTGAATGATTTCTGACGTGAACAAAAGAGAGGAAGCAAGACCAATGAATTGAATATGCAACTAATTTTTTTTTAAAAATTGATAAATAATAACCCTTAAAATTACAGACGAGAAATTCTGAAAATCAAAGAGGAAGTAAACAAAACTGAAAAGAAAATCACTATTGAAGTAAAAACTTTAAAAAAAAAACAGCAAAAAATGACAAGGGGAAAATTTACAAAAAATAGAGTAAATGAAGCAAAATTATCAGAAACTAATATAATCAATTTAATGACAGCAAAACTTAAATTCAGTGTATGAATATTTACAAAAAAATTAAAAAGCAAGTTAATGAAGCAGAAAATAAGGAATATGAACAATTTCAGTAAGAGAAATTGAACAAGTTACAAATGAAATTTGAAAATATGAAAAAATGTTCTCTGGTCCAGATGATTATATATGCCTATATATTCATATTTATCTAAGTATTTATCTATCTACATACATTCTCTCAGATAGTTTAAGAACAAATAATATCTATGTTTCATAAATTGTTGCCAAAATGGAGAAAGAAGGCATTTGAGTAAACTGTTTCTGAGATACATATTGCAAAATACCCAAACAACTGAAAATTAGTAAAGAAAACTGTAGACCAATATTAATAAAAAAATGTTCAATAAAATATTAGTAAGAAATCAAAATAATATATTATGACCAGGTTATATTTATACCTAAGATTCATGGGTAATTCAACATTAGGAAACCTATTAATAAACTAATTTATATGTATTTAAAATAAGAAAAAGCAAATAACCACATCATTTTATACAGAAAAAAATCCTTTAACAGAACCTAAGAAATCATAGAAATAAAGGCACTATTTCCAACTATATCCACATTTAGCTTTCTAAAATTAAAAGATAACATTATTAGAATAAGATTGACAGACTTGGTCATTGAATTGTTTACTATTGCTTAACTCTTCTTCCTTGTTATAATGTGAGGATGGAGAGGGTATTGAGTATTGACTGGTGTGTAAACAAAAAGCATAAATAAAACATTTAAAAATAAATGAAGCAGAATGAAATTTTAAAAGTTTTACCAGAAAGCATCTTCAAGAAAACATAATGTGCTAACCCACTGGCAAGGCTTTATTATTATTTTTTTAATAAAATTAGAGTAAAGTATTTTCTACGGAGAGAGACTACATTCCTAAGGATTCTGAATACATTTAGACATCAAAGCACAATACAATTATGAAAGAACCTTAAAACATTTAATGAGAAACCAAATTCATCTACTTGATGAGACGAGGTATGACACATATTGACTGTGAGATATTAGACAAATAATATACTTTTTCAGTATTCCAAGTAACTGTCTAAAACTGTAAGTGTTAGATGAGATGCTGATATCTTTTGGTCAAGCCAGTTTCCTCAATGTAAGTTCCTTAGACCAATGCAATTACAGATCTTCCCTTCTCTCTTCAAAAAAAAAATCTAAGTCCAAAAGAAGAAAATAACTTCTATTTCTCAAGAACAAGGAAAATCAAGATTTTTTTCCCATCCTCACATACTCTCAAAAATAAACTGAAGAAAACAAGAGTTCTACTTATTTGTTGCTGAGAGAGTTGAATTTAGTTCAACAGTTGGTGCCCTGAAGAGTTTGTCAGTCTGACATTCAGGTCCTAACCAGACACAGTCCTCCTTGGCTTTTGAAAGCTGACAGTGTCCCTGCTCAAGGTGATAAACCTCCAGGCACTGTATACATTTAGCTACTGGCATAGGGATAAATAAACACTGACAACTTGACAGTTCATCAGTAGAAAGACCACTCTTTGAGAACACTGTTAGAAACAAGGACTAAGTCATACTCTAGTTTATATACCGTTTCCCAGAAAGCGTACTTGATTAATAACAACATCCTGAAGTCTGGAAAAATTATGCAATGGACAGCTTTCTCTTTCTGGGTGTTTCAAAACATGTTACATGTGTTAATATATTTATTAGAAGAAACCACTCTATTTTCAAATGAACCCCCTCCATCTGCAAATATATAGAAGGTCTCAAAAAAGTAGACAAACTCTAAATACATACTTTAAGACAATCAAAGTTAATTAAAAACACAAAGTCCATTTAAAAATAAATACTATTATGAATTAAAATTAATTTAAAGATATATATTTAAAGTGATTTTAAAATTTTTATTCTTCTGAGAAAGGGCATCTTTATTAAAATAAAACGCATTACTATTGTTGGTTGGGCAAATCCAAGGTAGTAAGACTGCTTTATGTCACTAAGTAATTAGCTTAAAAGACTTCCCAACAAAAAGACTTACTTTTCATTTATGAGAAAACAATGCATCCCTATTACAATGTTATAATTATTTTTTAATTTCCTGAGTTTAAAAATCATTCTAACACTTGAAGCATTAAGTCAGTGTTATTACGACTGTATATTTGGAAGATAATGCTTCATCTTTCTTTAAGACTTATATAATTATAAAAGTTATTTCCCGCATTTTGACTAGTTACTATGTGTTGTTCATAAAGTTTGATTTTTCTGACATGACTTTGAAATAAATTTCTTTGATATAAATCAAAATCTAATAGAAATCTGTTTTTTTCTACTGTTTATCACCATTAAATATTCAGCTCTAGCATCCAAAGTTAGTTAGTAACCAACTCATCATATGTTGTAAGAGATCAATGTTCATACTTCCGTCTACTTGCCATAGTTATAAATTTGCATAGAATCAAAATAATTTTGATTTGCAAGGTAAATAGTTTTGTTTAATTAATTATGCTGACAAACTCTTCATTTTGGTTTCCCCACCTCCATGAAACAAAACTATTCAGTGCAATGGTACCAAAAATGCAGCGGTCAATCAAAAATTCCCTGGGAGGCTGTTACTCCCAAACTGCTAGGGACCTTATTCTTTGTGTTACTTGCTTTAATTTTGCCTAAGTATGTCTATATTTTACCTCTCAGCATTTTGAAGAAACAACTGCTTAGGAATGTTGATGGAAGTCTCATCTGTGCAATTAGAGATGTCTAGTTAAGAACTCTCTATACATCTTAAACTGCCTTGAATCAAGGGAAATCATATGTAAAGTATTTTTAAAAGCTTTGGAACACTTTATAAGCTTCAATTATTTCATTTCATGTCATTCGATTTTATTTTAATTTTGTACTTTCAATTACACACACACACACACACATATATATATATATATACACATACACACACACGTATCAAAACTACAGAAAAATTATTTTTCTTGGAGGAAGGAGTAACATTTCTCCTTGATAAAATCATTTAAAGAAACATCTTTTATTGGAAACCACTTTCCATTTTTTTGCATGAGACATATAGCATGGAATATAAGAAAGATTCAGTTCTTCCAGACTATTTTCTATTTGTTACATGACAAATACAGAAGCTAAAACCTATAATGTCACATTTTAGAATGAATTTTCACTCTCACTGTATGAAATTTGTCTGGAAAATCATTCTAGTCTTATACATCCTATAAAGTACAAACCAGAAGCAATACATTATAACAACAAAAAATACACCATTTTTTAAAAAGGACAGACTATGACATGAAAGATCTTTTCCACTAAGACAACTATCTCAACATATTTTAATCTGTACTATAAATAACTTGCATTTTAAATAAACTCTGTCATACCTTAGAACTTGTGGTAATAATCTAACAGCTTCCTTTTTCTCTCTCATACACCTCTATATAAACAACACAAGACTCTGCATCCATAGTGGATGCAAATAAATTAAACACAGCTGCAGTTAACATTAAGCAAAATCATACTTATCAGTGTCCAGCCTTACCTTACGGACACCTCTGCCAAGATCTTCTCCATAGTTGGTTCCAAGTATTTCAAAATGTACATTGGGATTGATCCCATTTTCTCCAAATTCTAAATCACCAGTCAATCCACTTACTCCTCCCTGAGGGATAGAAAACATTAGAGTGAAATGCCATAAATTTTTGAAAAATTAATATTTAAAGAATTTTCCAAGCTGCCCACCTGTGAAATAGCAAGGCCATTTAAAGAGCTAAACCGAATGGCTAGGTTTGGAGGGTTTTTTTTTAGTTTTAAAAATTAAGTTAATATGTTATTGATACTTTTTTGAGGAATTTGTAGTTGGTTAACCACAACCATGTTTACCTACATTTGAAAACTGATAATACATATATGTGCAGAACATTTACTTGAACTATGGAAACTGTTTATAAGTGATACTGAGTCATGTAAGCTTTATTATAGGAACTAAATATCACTGTTATGTTCCATTGATTCCCACATTCTTCCTACTCTTGGCCCAGTGATAACAATAACAGTAATAACATTTATATAATGTTCAAAGTTTGCAAAGTGCTTACAAATATTATTTTATACTTATAACAAGCCTAGAAGGTAAGTGCTATTGTTATCCTTGTCTTTCAAATGAGGAAACTTAAGTAGACAGAGGTAAAGTGACTTGTCCACGGTCACACAGTTGCTAAGTGTTTGGGTTCATATTTGACCACAGATCTTATTGACTCCAGGTTCAACGATCCATCCAATTTGCCACTTATAATTCTATCCTGTAACAAAATACAGTTAAGCAAAACACATATGCCATTGTTTGCTTCCTTTTGAATCTAGAATTCATCACATCTCAGCCAAGAGAAAGAAGATTGAACAGAACTCTGGCCTTGGAGTCAGGAGGACCTGAGTTCAAATCCAGCTTCAGACGCTTAACACTTCCTAGCTATGTGACCCTGGGCAAGTCACTTAACCCCAATTGCCTCACCAAAAAGTAAAAAAAAAATACATCTTTCAAGTCACTATTTGTCACTACGTTGATCACAGTTCTGATAGCTTTCAATGATGTTTGCTTTATTGTGGTTATTGTATAAATTGTTTTGCTGATTCTGTGCATTTCATTTTACAGATCTATAAACAGTGGGATTGGGCTTGTGAACAGTCTCTGCATTTCCAGCTTGAGAGAATCAGTCTTCTCCCAAACCTACAAAAAGATACCATCAAGAAATTGCCTTATAGGAAGAGGAAATGACAGATGAACCACCAGAGTGTCCCCTTGGTACCCTCACAACGTTAGAAGAAAGCTAGAAGGACCTCAGCACAAAATGCTGTGGATCTTGGGCTAGTCACATAAACTCTTTGGACTTCAGCTTCTCATATGCAGAATGAGGGCATTGGATTAGATGATTTATATGTTCACACACATATACATATATATGTATATATATATATATATATATATACATATATATGTATATGTGTGTGTGCATATATATTCAGCAATAAATTTATGATTCTGTGATTCATTTCTAAATATCCCCACAGCTTCATCTGTGTACTGCTTTTGCTGTTTGTCTCTCACTTCCAGGCCCCTGCACACCAACTTTTTTATTTTATGTTTTTGTTTCCCCCTCTCTTATGCCTTGGTGTTGAGGGGTTTTTTACAGCTACCACTACCTAATGGTGTTCCTTTTGGTCAATGAAACAAAGCAATCAAGCTTTTTTTTCCCTTCATTTTTCAGGTTAATGTTCTAAACTGTCAGGTGTCTGAGTGCTTGATAATGGGGGTGTGCAAAGGGAGGTACTCTAGTTCTATAATTACCCTGTCCTTGATATGCTTAGAATCCAGATTGTTATGGCACATGCACTTTTCACCATTATTTTCATTATAGTTTTCTTTTTTCTTTTTACTGCAGCCTTATCTGATAGTTTGAGTTACTCGCCATTAATTGATTCAGCACAATTATTGATTTTCATTAGAAGTTCAGCACAAAATTATTTTAGACGTGGCTATGCTAGGAGATGTGTTAAGGAATAGCTTCTTGGTACTTTATATTTATTTCCTACCAGTCTTTCTATGTCATCTGCAAAAATCTTCTTCTTTCCTTTTAATATTTTCATTAAGGATACATTTTAAATAATTTTCACATAGATTTTGTAGAGTTTAAAAAGTATGCAAAACAATAAGTAATCACTAGTGTTCTATCAAGTTTTAGAACAATGCTGTGCTTGGTTTTTTTTTTTTTGTTTCTGTTTTGTTTTTCCATTTATTTGAAACTCAGGGGCATAGTGGATAGATATAGGCCTTTGACCCCAAAAGATCTAAGTTCAAGTCTTCCTTCTGACACATATCAGCTATATTATGATATATATTAAATATATCATTTAATCTCTCGGTGCTTTCTTTAGGCAACAGGAATCTCACTAAGATGATAAGTTCCTGAGATGCGTTATTTAAAAGAATGTTCTTAGAGTTTCCTATAACCATGTACTTATAGGTCCAATCTCAGTCTATTGACATTTCTTATCTAACCCTTTTTAAAATTTTAAGAGACTTAGAGGAGCAATATTTTCAGTTTATCACTCTTGACTAAGCAAAAAAAAAAACATTTTTCTAGTCTCCCAAAAAACTCTTTCAATCCTGAAAAAGAAGTGAGTCATATCAAATAGTTATTTCATGTTGATACCTCCATAGTAAACCTATCTTTTAGGTATGCTAGTCAGAGTTGATTGACCTCGGCCCCACATATTAGCCATCTTGATGAATTCTGCTCCCTAACTCCCTTCAACGCTACCCTTGAGGTTGTTTTAATGAGATTTAATCTATAATTGAATCCTAGGGTTGTAGGATCTCAAAATGTGTTTTACATGAGCCCTGTGTCTTTGCTGGATCTTTATTGAGCAAACTTTATTAGATTTAATTAATCCAACCCAATTCATTGCTGAATCTTCATCTAGCAAACTCCAATGGATTAAATTAATCAATTGGATTTAACTAATATTTCTATATTAATGATTCTTAAATCTCCCTATGCTTCCCTAACCTCTCGCTGACCTCCAATCCTACATCTCCAGCTGCCTTTCAGACATCTCAAGCTGCATGTTGGGTAGACATCTTAAACTCAACATGTCCCCAGATTAACTCCTTATCTTTACCCCCTAAATCCTCCCTACTTCATACCTTCCCTCTTACTGTCAATGGTAGCATCATCCTCCCAGTCCTTCAGACTCACAATCTAAGAATTATCCTCAAATCTTCAGTGTCTCTCAAGCTCTATATCCAAGTTGTTGCCAAGGCCTGCCTGCCAGTCGTACCTTTTCAGCACCTTTCAAATTTATCTTTTGCCTCCTCTGATAATGCTACCACCTCATCTTTGGATTATTGCAATAGTCTACTGGTGGATTTGCCTACCTCAAGCCCTTCCCCACTCTAATACATCCTTAGTTTAGACACTAAAGTGATTATCCTAAAGTTCAGGCTTCGTCATGTCACTCTCCTACTTAATCAACTCCAGGGATTCCCTATAATTTCCAACAACAAATGCAAAATCTTCGATTTAGCATTAAAATTCTTTCGTAACGTGTCCTCTTCCTATCTTTCTAGTCTTTCACTCTACTTCTATCATGTACTCTTCAATCCAATGATACTAGCCTCTTTGCTATTCCATGATCCATACATCTCCATCTCCAGGCTCTGGACTTTCCCTCTGACTGTCTCTCATGCCTGGAATGTATTCCCTCTCATCTCCACTTACTGGCTTCCATGATTTCCCTTAAGCCTCAACTAAAATCCCATCTTCTACAAGAAGCCTTTCCCAATCTCTCTTAGTTCTTGAGCCTTCCTTCTCTTAATTATTTTCTATTTATCCTATATATATAGCTTGTTCATACATATTTCTTTGCTGGTTTTCTCTTCCATTAGACTGTGAAGTCCTTGAGGACATGGACTGTCTCTTGCCTCTTTTTGAACCCCTACTACTTTACTTAGTTCCTGGCACATAATAAGAACTAACTCAGTGTTTATTAACTGAGTGACTGACTTCATCTTCCCAACAAAAGCTTTGTTCATTCCTGACTATAAATGCTTAAGAATCAGAACACATATGGCAATGTATAAATAAGACTAAAAGGATGTAATTTTCTTTTCTATAGGATGTTGACCATACATAACATTTTAAAGCACAAAGAGATATTTTAAATATTTTAATTCCATCCCTTTCTTTGTTTTACAAATGAAGATACCAAGGCCCATGAAGGTTAAATGACTTAAATCATATAACTATTTCATGGCAGAGATGGGATAAGAATTCAGTTCCCTTGCCTGTGATCTTTGCATCTTACAATACTGCCTCTCCTGCTTGTTTTAGTCCCAAACTAAGTAGATGTGACTGAAAAGATGCTTAGGGAAAAGATACATGTAATAACATGGTGTAAGTTTTCACCAGCTTATGTGGCTTAAGCACAGTCCCACTTTAATTTGTTCTGTGATGGTTCCTAGGGAATCTATATTCCTTAGTTCTTGTAATATTATTATCTTTTATTTCCCCTCTTTGGGATAACTTTACTGGGGAGAAAAAAGCTCATTAAGGCTTGAGACTTTATTTTAAAATTGCAATGCTTGCTTTCGAAATTAATTAGAAATTTCCAATCTCCAGCTTTTGCCCTATAGGACAGATGTTTCCTTCCCTCAACAGATGGCAATTTAGGTCATACTTTAATATGTTCAGTTTATTGGCATCAACCCTATTTTGGTCTTTTCACAAGGTTTATCACGTTGTCCATTTTCTCCACACTAAAGTATGCCACTCTCAGAATTCTGGCCTGGGTTCAATCCACCCTGAATTTTAGTCACATTACAAAATAGCTCAGTTTCTGATTTTATTTTGGTCAGTATGATCTATTTCAACTATCTATGCTAATAACTCTGAAATCTACACAATCCAAGCTCCCACCCATGTTCCAAGCTTGTATTTTTTACTCTCTAAAGGATATTTTCATGAGGCTGTTGCATGGTAACATAAAACCTAACATTTTAAATATCAAATTTATAATTCCCTTTATGCTCTTTCCTTTTCCCAAATTGTACATTTTCCATCATGGAACTTCTATCATTTTTGTCTTGTTGGTGTGAAACCTCAAAGCTTGACTTTTGCTTCTCCTTGACTCCTCATACCCAATCAATCCTCCAGATGTGTGAAGTCTTTTTTCTTCAATATTTCTTGGAATGCTCCCTTTTTATAGATATTTATTGTTGCCACTTTGAGCCCTGCCCCTTCTTACAACAAATTTCTGCAGTTTTCTCCTATCTGGACTTTTTTCCTTTTCCAATCATCCTATAATTGCTATCAGAATAAATTTAGATATTGACTAACAATTAATACTACTCATAACTTGAAGAGTTCCAGAAATAGAAGGGTACAAAGAATAGACATGCATCAAAGGTAGAACATGTCAGGCCAACATTAGTCATGACGAAGGAGGACTGTGGAGTGAGCAGGGAAAAGTCCCCTGGTTATAGTAGGGAGATGTTGGAAACAAACAATCATGATCAGAAGTTGGGGGAACAGAACCATTGGTAGATACTTGCTACTAGGCAAGGAAAAATACTCACAGATGGTGAATTGAGCCAGTAAGGGAGTACAGGGGCAAAATAAAAGATTCTCTCCCACCCAAGGGACTAGACAAGAGAAAAAAAAAGGCTTTTGCCAAATACAAATTCTTTTTGATGGCTTTCCTAAACACACTTGACACACAATAAGTATTCCATGTATGGAATATCTTGATTTGTTAGGGTTGGTCCTCTTACATTGGGTTCAACATATTCATATTCATTTATCTATTATTCTTTTCTAACAGAAATACTGTATCAGAGCAGGTTGGGGAATAATTGGAAGGCTGATTATAAACCAGTTCTGCTGATTATCTGCAATCGTTTCTATTCTACTTATTCATGGAGGGCCAAGATTCCAATATCTAAGAATCTGAATATTAACACTGAATCTTCTGTGCTTAAAAGATTCCATTGACTTCCCAAGGTATTTCTTCATCAAGTTTCTATGAAGTGACAGTCTAATTTTTAGGGCTTTTTTTCTAGGCCAAATCATGCTTAACCAAATTTATAGAAATATTGAACATGATAAAGAATCTTTAGTATCTTTTATACTCTACCCAGCTGCCAAAGCAAACATCTTAAACTGCAGGTCTAACCATATCACACACATACCCCTATTGCCTCAGTGAAATACAGTGGCTTCCTGTTACCTCCAGGATCTAATATAAACTTCTCTATTTCACTGTGAAAGCTCTCCCCAGTATGGCCCTTTTCTACCTTCCCAATCTTCTTACATTCTACTCCACTGCAAAGACTCTACTCTTTTCACTGGCTGTCCTCAAGACATGAAATCATCTTCCTTCTCACTTTGCCTCCTGGCTTTTCTGGCTTCTTCAAGTCACAGTTCACATCCAGAGCGCATCCCTTCAGAGAGAGCATCCAACTGTTCCTGTCTATCTTATTTGCTTCTTTTCTTCCCCCTTAGACCGTGAGCTCCTTGAGAGCAACAACTGTCTTTGGTGATTTTTTAGTATCTTCAGATCTCAGCACAGTTCTTGACACATAGTAGGTGCTGAATAAATGTTTGTTGACCGACCAATTTCATTTCATACATGAGGAAACAAGATAAGATAAGTAAGAGAAGTAAGGCTACATAGGAGGATAAGAGCTCTCTCCAAGTGCTGACTCTTTTACAACTTCCCAAATCCTGCCCCTGACACTCTCACTGTTACCCCTGGGCAAGTCACTTAACTTGTTCCAGCCTCAGTTTCCTCATTTTTAAAATGTAATAACAACAACTAACTTATAGGGTTGTGTTAAGGATAGACTGAAATAATGTCTGCAAAGAGCTTTGCAAACCTGAAAGTTCATACAAATAACAGCTACTGGTAGCTATTATTATTAAGATAGTCTCTAGGGGCAGCTAGGTGGCACAGTGGATAGAGCACTGGCTCTGAAGTCAGGAGAACCTGTCAAGTTCAAATCCAACCTCAGACCAGACACTTGACACTTAATAGCTGTGTGACCCTGGGCAAGTCACTTAACCCCAATTGCCTAAAAAATAAAAGATAGCCTCTTCTCATCGCCTTACCATTCCCATGTAAACCATACACACACAGTATCAAGTAGTGGTACAGTGGATAGAATGCCAGGCCTAGGGTTAGGAATAATCATCTTCCTAAGTTCTAAGCTCAAATCTGTCCTCAAACATCTACTAATTGTGTTGGGCAACTCACTTAACCCTGCTTGCCTCAGTTTCCTCACCTGTAAAATGAGTTGGAGAAGAAAATAGCAAACCATTCCAGTATCCCTGCTAAGAAAACCTTAAGTGGGGTCATGACTAGTCAGACAGGACTGAATCACACATATACACACACACACACACACACACACACACACACACACAACACACACACCCGTTTTTTCCCCTCCTCCTCTATCCATTTGCAATTTAAAGTCTGTTTGATCAGATTTATAAGATACCAAAAAAAATATCAAACCTTCTTAGGTCACTGGCCAGGAGCCTGTACTTCCTATATTTTAAGATATGCACTAAAAATCTAAATACTGTTCTCAGGCAATACCTTTTGGACTCACTGTTGAATTCCAAAATCTGATTTCTATTTTGAAGGCCTGCCTTCATTTGATAGCAATGATGAAAACTCATGATTTCTGTCCCTAAGGTCTTATGTTTTGAGACCATGACTTCATAATCTTTAGGGTTTTCTAGATTCTTTCTAATATCATTGGAAACCACATGGATGACTAAAAAGAGTGGGTAGGGAGCAGTCTCATGTTGGAAAAAATTTTATGAGATCTCTTTCATTTCCTAAAGACATACTTGAGAGATAACTTGTCTTTCACTGCATTTTATAAGGTTGAAGAAAGAGGAGAAGAAAGAAGAGAAGGAGGAGTAAGAAGAATTGTGAAAGGTTTGGGAATTATGAAGGCCTTTTTTAAGAAGACTGATTTTTTTTTTTGGTGAAATTGGAAGGATTTGGGAAGGTGAAGCAGAAAAAGAAGGGTGGGATCCAATCAAGGAGGACTGAAGGTGAAGGAGGAAAAGAGGAGGGGGAGAGATGGAAGGGGTTAAAAAGGAATTCTAGGACTGAAGGAGGGAGTGTTAAAACTTGAAGGGAATGAGATCAAATTTGTAATGGCCTCAATAGAGTGTGCAGAGGCTGCAGTTTCCGTAAGATCAGGTGATGATTATCTTTGTGTGTAAGGCTAGCTGATCTCCTTCCTAGAAGAAAATTTAAATGGTTTCCATGAATACCTCACCACTTCCTGTAGAAAATAAAATGCTCCTTAAAAATAAAAAGAAGGGTGGAGCCAAGATCACAGAGAAAAGGCAGCCACTTGCCTGAGCTCTTCCCAAAAATCCCACTGAACACCTTTAAATAATGCCACCAAGCAATTCCTGGAGGATAAGAACCACAAAAGAATGGGTGAAATAATTTTCAAGTCAAAGACAACTTAGATTGAAGGTCAGCAGGAAAGGTCTGTCACACTGGGGTGAGAGGGAAGCACCGTCCACAAGCCACAGCCCCAGTAAACCAGGAGTAGGCCTTGGAAGCCACGGAATCAGCAGCTACAGGAGCTGCTTCCAGAACTCTCAGCCCACATTTGGTAAGAGGGTTGAACAATTGTCAGAAGGAGATTACAGGGCACTTTGCTGGCACTGTGGGCAGGGCTCTGTTGCTTTGCCTGTACTCAGATCTGTGCTGCAGTCCTGGGAGGCAGTCCCAGGGCAAGGAGGAGTACTAGCATATCAGAGCTTGCAGTTGCAGAGAAGTAGGAATCCTTGTCACAGTTCCAGGGCAGAAAAGAGTGCTTGTGGTCACTCACCGACCAGAGCACAGTCCAGGAGAGTAGTAAATACACCTTTATACCATCTTGGAAGCACTGAAAACTTACAGGTCCCTAGAAGTATCTCTGAAAACAGCTGCACAAAACCCATGAAGCTTGGGGTAGTGTGCCCTCTAACCTGGAAGCACAGCTCTACTTTAACAACAACAACAAAAAAAGGTCAAGAAATAGGCTAAGAAAATAAGCAACCAACAGGGAAAAAACATTCTGATCATAGGAAGTTATTATGGTGACAGTGAAGGTCAAAACACACAATCAGAAGAAGATAAAGTCAAAGCTCCAACATCCAAAGTCCCCAAGAAAACTATGAATTGGTCTCAGGCCATGGAAGATCTCACAAAGGATTTTGAAAATCAAGTAAGAGAGGTAGAGAAAAAATTAAGAAGAGAAATAAGAGTGACACAGAAAATCATGAAAAACAAGTCAACAGCTTGGTAAAGGAGGCACATGCGCGCACACACACGCACACACACACACACACACACACACACACACACACACGCACACACACACACACACACACACTGAAGAAGACCACACCTTAAAAATAGAGTAGGCCAAATGGTAAAAGAGGTACAAAAACTAGTAAGGAGAAGAATGCCTTCAAAAAACAGAATTGGCAAAATAAAAAAGAGGCACAAAAATTCACTGAAGGAACAACAACAACAAAAAGACTACTTTAAAAAGTAGAGTTGGCCAAATGGAAAAGGAGGTATGAAAGCTCACTGAAGAAAATAATTCCTTAAAATTTAGTATTGAGCAAATGACTTAATGAGAAATCAAACAATAAATCAAAACCAAAAGAATAAAAAAAAAAGAAGACAATGTGAAATATCTCATTGGAAAAACAACTGACTTGGAAAAGAGATCTAGGAGAAAAAACTTTTTTAAAAAATATTGGACTACCTGTAAGCCATGATCAAAAAAGAAAAAAAAAAGCCTAGACATCATCTTCCAAGAAATTATCAAGGAAAATTTCCCTGATATTCTAGAACCAGAAGGTAAAATAGAAATAAAAAGAATCCACCAAACACCTCCTGAAAGAGATCCCAAAATGAAAACCCCCAGAAATACTATAGCCAAATTTCGGAGCTCCCAGGTCAAGGAGCAAATATTGCAAGTGACCAGGGAGAAACAATTTAAGCAATGTAGAGCCACAGTCAAGATAGCACAAGATTAAGCAGCTCTGCAATAAAGGAATTAAGGGCTTGGAATATAATATTCCAGAGGGCAAAGAAAGTAGGATTACAACCAAGAATCACCTACCCAGAAAAACTGAGTATAATCCTTCAGGGGAGAAATGGACATTCAATGAAACAGAGGACTTACAAGACTGGAGCTGAATAGAAAATTGGATTTTTAAATACAAGACTCAAGAGAAGCATAAAAAGGTAAACAGGAAAGGGAAATCATAAGATACTTAAAAACGTTTATCTGCTTACATTCCTACATGGGAAGATGATACTTGTAACTCATAAGAACTTTCTCATTATTAGGGCAGTTGGAAGGAGTATATATAGACAGAGGGCACAGAAGTGAGTTGAGTATGATGGGATGATATCTAAAAACATAAACTAAGCAGTGAGAGACAAACATGCTGGGAAGAAGGAAAAGGGAGAGGTATAACAGAATAAATTATCTCAGATAAAAGAGGCAAGAAAAAGCTTTTATAGTGGAAGGGAAGGGGAGGGAAGGGAAATAAGTGAATCTTACTGTCATTAGAATTGGCTCAAAGAGGGAATAAGATACACACTTAATAAGGTATAGAAATCTATCTTACCCCATGAGAAAGTAGGAAGGGAAGGGAATAAGAGAAGATGGAGTGATAGAAGGGAGGGCAGATTGGGGGAGGGGGTAGTCAGAAGCAAAACGCTTTTGAGGCAAGACAGGGTGAAAGGAGAAAGAGAACAGAATAAAAGTTGGGATTGGCTAGTAGGAAATATAGTTAGCAGCAGTAACTGTGAAAAAGTTTTGAATCAAGTATCTCTGTTAAATGCTTCATTTCTCAAACATATAGAAAACTGAGTCAAATTTATAAAAATAAGCCATTCCCCAATTGTTATATGATCAATAGATAGGAACAGTTTTCAGATGAAGAAATCAAAGCTATCTATACCCACGTGAAAAAATGCTCTGATTCGCTATTAATTAGAGAAATGCACATTAAAACATTCTGAGGTACTACCTCATACCAATTAGATTAGCTAATAGGACAGAAAAGGAAAATGACCAAGGGTGGAACGAATGTGAGAAAAAAAATGAGATATTAATACATTGTTGGTGGAGTTGTGAATTGATTCAACCATTGTGTAGAGCAATTTGGAACTATGCCCAAAGGGCTATAAAACTATGCACACAACCCTGTGACTTATCTATACCACTACTAGGTCTATATCCCAAAAGAGATTTTTTAAAATAGAGAAAATGACCTGTATGTACACAAATATTTATAACAGTTTTTTAATGGTAGCAAAGAATTGGAAATTGAGGGGATGCCCATAAATTGTAGAATGGCTGAACAAATTGTGGGATGTGATTATAATGAAATACTATTGTGCTATAAGAAATGATGAGCAGGATGCTCTCAGAAAAACTTGGAAAGACTTACAAGAACTGATGCAAAGTGAAATGTACAAAGTATCAGAAATATTGTCAGATGATCAGCTGTGAATGACTTAGCTATTATCAGCAATACATGATCCAAGACAACCCTGAAGGACTTAAGATGAAAGATGCTATCCATCCTCAGATGGTGTCTGAATATAGATTGAAGCAGACTTTTTTTTAACTTTATTTTTCTTGAGGGCTTTTTTTGTTCTATGTTTCTTTCACAATATGACCAATGTGGAAATGTTTTGTGTGACCACACAGGTATAACCTGTATCAAAATGTTTGCTTTCTCAATGAAGGGGAGTGGAGAGGGAGGAAAGGAGGGAATTTAGAACTCAAGGTTTTAAAAATGAATGTTAAAAATTGTTTTTACATGTATGCTAAATAAAAAATAATTGAAACAAAAAGTAAGTATCTGAAGAGGCGGTAGGGCACTGTAACCTATATTAGCAGCAGCAGCATGTTGTAGGTAGGTGGTGGGGGAAGGATTAGAAAAATGTCACCCAGAGAAAGGATCATTTAACCTGTGGGGCCAAGGCAGAGAAATCAGGGTCTTTTCCATGGGAGGCAGCTGGATCCTCAAAGGAGGAAGTGGCTGCTTATTCAAAAAGGAATGAGAATATGGATCCAAAGGGGCTGTCAGGTGAGATCTACCAGTAAGGAAGAGAGGCAGAGAGCTGATTACTTCCTTCCTGACTGTGAATTTTCCTCTCTTCATGACTTCTTTTCTTGCTCTTTTTTTTCCTTCTTCTCCTGGGGTCATTCTTTCACTTCTGTTCTTTCTCCTCTTCTAGTCTTTCTATTCTTTGAACTCTAAACATTGACTTCTTACTTTTCCTCAAGTTTTTCTAAATTTCCCATTCTCTAGATCAAACTCTGGCCTTTTTCACAATTCTCAAAAGTCCTTCACAATTCCTCCTTATTCATCTTAGGGTCTTTTCCTTCCTGCTTTGCTCACTCATAATCTTCTCCCACTAAAAACCAGTAGAAAAAATCTATATCTTGCCTCTATTTGATTTATTCATAGTATCCCCTCTTTTTTCATACATTTAATTCTGTTCCCTTATTTAAGCTTTTGAATAGGCAGGAAGACCTGTGTGTGAATCCTGCCTTAGACACTTAGAAACTCTGTGACCCTGGGAAAGTGAGATAATCTTTCCAGGTACCAGTTTCCTCATTTATCCAGTTTCTCCATTTGTGAAATGAAGAGGTTGGACCCAGTGACCTTGAAAATACTTCAAACGGTAAGCCAACAAACATATCTTAAGCACTTAGTATGTTCCAGGTACAATACTATAGTGAAGGGTGTGATGGATAGGTGTAGGAATGACAAACATTAACTATTGCTAAAAATTGGACCCTCTTGCTTTCTTGAAATTATCCACCATCTGGGCCAACAGGCTAACTACTACTCTATTATGGTATACTATTCTAGGTCACTATGACACTGTCTCTATATGATATGTTGTGGTAACCAGCAAGTCCTCTTACACTGACTTTTACTGAAACGAAGAAAATATAGAAAACTAAGTGTACAAGTTACAAGTTAACAAGTATCCAAGTTAACTAGTAATTCCATTTTCTTAATAAATTATTTAGCATGCACAATACCAGAGATCTTATCTCATGGAAGTAGGTGGTATAGTGAACTGTGAGTCAGGAATACCTGAGTTCAAATTCAGCCTGAGACACTTAACTAGCTGTTTGACCTTGTGGAGGTCACAGCATGGACCAGTTTCAGTTTCCTTATCCATAAATGGAGTCAGTTGGACAGATGACCTCTCAGTTCTAAACGTATGATTCTACCATAAGTAAGAGGTTAGTGAAACAAGGGAAACGGAATTGAATGTGACCATCAAAGTCCTGATAAGGCAAGTGGGTACTGGCAGTAAGAAGGTAAGGGAAAACTTACAAGTCGACAACTCCCAAAAGCAGTTTGCTACAGCAGTTATCTATGGGAACTACTAGCAACATGGAAAAAATTAAGAAGAACTAAGTTTCCAGCAAGTATGGAAAAGCTGAGTAAATTTTGCAATGATCTGTGTAGAAATATGTATGTGTATAATACACGTATACATATAAATACATACATATGTGTGTATATATAAATGTAACTATATATACATGCATATAAATACATTTTATATATACATATAAATATATACATGTGTGTGTATATATGAATGTAACTATATATAAATGCATATAAATACATTTTATATATATATATATATATATATATATATATATATATATATATATATATATATATATATATATATAGGTACACACACACTTTGTGTGTGTGTGTGTGTGTATGCATGCCTTGTTTCTGTCATGGCCAAATAAGTGCCTGAAGTTCAGGCTGATAGCCCTTCTAGAAAGTAAAATAACACAGTTTCTAGAAAGCCTTCCCATTCATTTTGTTAGGATAGTGTTCTTAGAAAATAAACCAAAACAAACCAAAAGAAACAAACAAACAAACAAACAAAAACTCTAAAATGCTTAACTAAGGGCTTCAAAGTGAAAACAAAGAAGAAAAATGATCTGACTGTGTCTGGATAATGATGAGTAGAACAATGTTACACTGAGGGGAAAATGGAACCAGACCACTGGAACTTTATATCTTGATAGATTTTAGTTACACAATGTCTCACATCCATTCCCTTCTCTATACTCATGAGGCCACAGCATTAGTACAGGCATTCATCTCCTCAAGTACTAGATTTTCTGGTTTCCTTCAAAAATTCAGCTTAAGCACTCCCTCCTACCTACATGAGTCCTTTTTTTTTGTTTCTTTCAGCTACTAGTTTCTCTTCCCCTCCCCCACCCCCATTAAAAAAACAAATAAACAAGAAATGAGGAAATAATAAAAATTTACTGATAAGACTCATTACAATCTGCAAAAATCTACTTACTCTCCTCCCCCCTGAGATAGAAAGAAAAACAAAACCCCTACTACAAACAATTATAGTCAAGCAAAAGAAATTTACACATTGGCCATGTCCAAAATAAATATATCTAATTTTGCCTTCCAAATCTCTGTATCCAGAGGTACATAGCATATTTCATCATTAGTCCTCTGGAACTGTGATTGCTCATTATGCTGATCAGAGTTCCTAATTCTTGAAAAAGTTGTTTGTATTTACTATATTGTTGTCATTGTATAAATCCTCCTGGTTCTGCTTGCTTTGCATCAGTCTTTATAAGATGTTCTTGGTTTCTTTGAAGTCATGTCTTTTATCGTTTCTTCCAGCACAAGTGTATGCCATCACATTTCTATACCACAACTTGTTCAACCATTCTCTCATTTATGGACCCTTCCTCATTTTCCTGGGGCAGCTAGGTGGAGAAGTGGATAGAGTGCCAGGCATGGAATCATGAAGACTCATCTTCATAAGTTCAAATCTAACACTAGCTATGTGTCTGTGTGACTCTGGGCAAGTCACTTAACCCTGTTTGCATCAGTTCCTCATCTGTAAAATGAGATGGAGAAGAAATGGCAACCCATATCGATATCTTTGCCAAGAAAACCCCATATGGGGTCATGAAAGTCAGACACGACTAGAAAACAACTGAACAACAATAAAATCATATTCCCATTCTTTGCCACCTCCAAAAGAGTTATAAATATTTTCGTATATCCTTAGAGTTGGTTTTGCTTAGGACTAATTCCTCCATTAATCTATCCTCCTTCTAATTCCCCCTTCTCCCCTTTCCCCCATTTCCCTGTTGATTAAAATATTTTTCTGTACTCAGTTATATGGATATATGTATATTCTTCCCTTCTTTGAACAGTTTAGATAAGAGTAAGTATCTTGAATAGCATTTTGTGAAGATTCATGAAATCAGAAACAGAAGAAACACTGTCATTGGAGAAACTAATGGTCACATGGACAGAAAGGAAATAGATGAGAAGTTAGGGAACCAAATCAGAAACCTGGCAGAGAGACCTGGTATAGTAGTGACAAGAGACTTTAATTATTTGATTATTTATTTTGAATAAATATTTTTTGATTAATTATTGATTAATTATTTGATATCTTTTGGTTTGTTCTCTCTCTCTCTCTCTCTCTCTCTCTCTCTCTCTCTCTCTCTTTCTCTCTTTCTATTTATCTATCTCTCTTTCTGTGTGTGTTTGTGTATCTCCACTTCCCAAGACAATTAAAGAATTCCTTGATGCTCTAAAATGATATTTTCATCTTTCAAAGGTAGAGGAACAAATAAAAGGAATTGCTATTCTGGATTGGATTCTCACTAAAAAGAAATTATTGATTCCCAGGATGGGAATGATGGGATCCTTGGGGTAGATATAATAATGATAAATGATGAATAAGAAAAGGTAGAACTATTTACCTCTTAGTTTCTTTGTTTCCTCTGCTTAGCATACTGACCTTTGAACTGGAAAGATAGAATAAAAATAACTAAGAGGGAATAGAAATACATGAAAAAGAGGTGATAAGAGAGTACCTAGATACCTTTAATGAATTCTAGTCACCACACATAGATGAAGAAAAATAGTATGTGACTGCTGAGATTTGGCAGGGATCTTTGAAAAATCATGGAAAACATGAGAGGTACCATAGGAATGGAGAAGGAAAGTTGTCTTGATATCCCAAAAGAGAATAGATTGTAATCTGTAATTAGTAGACCAGTGCATTAACTCAAATTCCAGCAAAACTCTAGGAAAAAAAATATTAGTGAATTGTTAGTGAATATACAGAAAAAAACAATGATCAAGAAGAGGTCTTGACATATTAACCTAATTTTGTTGAAGTGGTAGATGAAGGGAAATATGTATGCATTTTAGAAAAGAATTTGAATACTTTTTATTTGAATACATCATCCCATGCTTATGGAGAACATGGAGAAATGTGGGTTACATGACAGTATAGTTAGGTAAATTTAGAACTGGGTGAATGATTGAAAAAATAATGGTGCAAAGTCAAGTTGGAGGGAGGTCTACAGTGGAGAGTTCTGGGCATCTATGCTGGGCCTGATGTTGTTTCATACTTTTATCAGTAACTTGGCCAAAGGAATAAATATTTGGCTAAGAATGACACAAAACTAGACAGCCATCAGCTGTCAAAACAGAAGTAGAATCCAAAATGGTCATGGCTAGATTGCTTAGATGAATCTAATAAGATGAAAAATAACAGGGTAAAAAAAAATGGTTAAATGAATGTACAATTCCTCACTTCAAAAGATTTGAAAACATGTGAGTTCGCATTATCTATGGGTAAAAATCTGTGCAGTGCTTTTATGTCCTGATACTATTTTCTGTTATAATGGCCTTTTTCTCCTACCAAGAACATTCTCCTTGTGATGTGATATAACTGTGAACCCTGGAACACCAAGAATACAGAGAATTTCTAAGTCACTCAAAAGGCAATGGCAAGACACTTGGTGGGTTCAAATAGGCTGCAATAGATTGCCAATAAGTATCTGTATAGGAATACTATAAATGTTAAGGATATTTGTGAAGAGAAAACAAGATGAGCTGGCTTTGTTGCAGGAATACATTCAAATTGTCTACATGCATTTATATCTTTTACATGGCAGGTCCTTTGCTGGAAACTAGACATATAAAGACAAAAAAAAAGATACTGTTCTTGTCCTTAAGGATGTTATATTTAGTTGAGAGAAACAATTTGTTTACATGTAAATACATACAAAAATATATACAAAATAATATAACTTGCAGCTGGGAGGAAGGGTGAAAAGGATGGAGGGTTTTATAAAGTCTTTGAAACAAGCTTTGAAAAAAAAACCTGGGAATTCTAAGAGGTAGATGTGAGGAGAGAATAAATTCTAGACATGAGGACAGTCTGTCCGAGGGCATAAAGGCAAAAGATAACAGTATCCTGTGTGAGAAGCAGCTAGAAAATCAGCTTGGATCAATCACAGACTTCATGAAAGGACACTCTTATGCCTATTAGTCAATGAGTAGTAGGACTGACTCATAAGTCCCCCCTGAGCTTCAATCTAGGAGAAATACAGAGACCTATTCTAAGATTTGTTTTAAAATCATCCAGTTTGCAAACTCCTTCCTATCTGCCTATATTAAAAGTGAATATCACTTGCCATAACAAAAGCCAATATGCAGAAACTTTAGTTGTGACAATTTGCAAGGTGGAAGAATGGTCATTTTCAACATTATTCCCCCTACTACAACAGCTCAAAACAAACACAAATGTACCAAGTATGTGGTAATTAAAATAGCATTGACAAGAGAAGAAGACAGAAATTACACAATGTCAAAAATCTTCTTAAAAACATTGGAAAACTAAAATAATTACAGTTGTCATTTATGATACTTTTTGGCTTTGCTAGGTAAAGCCAGCACCACCATACTAACTGATTTCTTTCAAGTATCATCTGTGGTGGTCTCTACCAGACCTAACCCCTTCCCCATGACAGTGATTCACTCTGAACCCTTCCAAGAAGTAAAAAATGTTGAACCTAATGGCTGTAACTATGGAGGAAAGATGAGGAAGACTGGGCAAGTCAGAGCCAGAGAGGTGAAGCAGCTTCTGTGTATTAGGAAAGTTGATTATAAACCCGAGGACAATCCTTTATCAGTTGATTACACAGGACAAGGACCTAGACCAGCCTCACTATATCCCCTAAAGCATTTAACTTGAGGATGTCTAGACTCTGTGGTGTGGAAAGAAAAAAAAATATAGATATAGATACATACAAGATATAAGAAAGGGGAGAGAGAGAGAGAGAGAGAGAGAGAGAGAGAGAGAGAGAGAACATCCATGAGGACAGAGGGATTAACAGTGACAAATCCTACTGAGAGGACAAAGATTAAGAAAAGGCTATTGGATCTGGAAATGAAAGCAACATTGATAACGTTGGAGAGATCAATTTCAGTTGACTGCTGATATTGGAAGCCAGTTTGCAAGGAGTTGTAAAGTGGAAGAGAGGTGACAAAGGGAGGCAACAAACATAGATAACTTTTTCTATGAGTTTGGCCCTTTAAAAGGATGAAAGCTAGGAACTAGGCTTCAGATAATGGTTGGGTAAAATGAGTGTTTTTTTTTTAAGATGTGGGAAACTTAAGTGTTTATGCAATAAAGAAAGTGAACCAAAACACTTCACCATCTCATTCTGCCATCCTGATAATACTACTTTTCTTTTCTGCTCTCCTATTTATTATTTTTCTTTAGTTTTGTTGATGCCTTCCTCAATATTTTAGAGTTCTTGATGGAGTGGGGCTGGTCTTTATATATTATCACCTCATCGGAATCTCTTCAAGAAGCTGCTTTCCTTCTGAAACAGATAGCATTTAAATAAGCCTTAGATTGATGGGTAATAACCAATATTCCTCCTTCTCTACCACCAATTCTCAGATGGAGTGGTCACTTCCCAAATTTTCCATCACTTCTACCTCAGTAACCAGTTCTTCCTTTTCAATGAGAATCAAAATGAGGTTAGAATTTCCTGTTGTCATTTTCTTTACCTTTTGAAGGATGAAGCTATTATTAAGACAAATGATTCAAGGAATTTTGAATCATCTTGCTTTTGGCAGAGAGAAGGCACCAGAAGGTATGCATGTTAAAAAGAAGTACATAGAATGTATATAACTAAGGTACACCATATTACCAATAATGACTTTTTTTTTGGTAAGAACTAATTTAAAAAGCATTGCCAATACATGTAGCCAGCAGAGTGAGTATTCATCATAGCACAATACCTCATCCCTACTACTTTTAAACAAGAAGAAATAGGTTAGAGTAATAATTCAGCTAGAAAAATAAATTGAGGGAGAGTTCTACACATGATAAGAACTTCTAAAATAACAAGAGAGGATCCTATAAAGGACCCACTGCCCCATATACTTTCTATAAGACTGTCTTCCATTTTGAACTTTGCCTATGAATCATTTGGATAGCAAGGAAGTGGGGAGAGGGCAAAGGAAAGAAATAAATTTATCTAGTCCCATGACAGAGAGAAAGTAAACAACTTAATAGTGAATTTATGTGTGTGAGGGAACAGTGTAGACCAGGCCTGCACAATTTGTGGCTTGAGGGCCACTTACGGCCTTTGGGCCCCTTGTGGCATGCCAAAGGATTTCAGCTGGCCCATGAAAAATGTAGAGGAAGGTATCCTTTGTATGTAGAGGAAATTCTTTGGTGTGCCACAAGGGGCCGAGAGGCTCTAAGCCCGTGGAATGCTGCAGGAAATGAATAGGTATAAATCCCTTTCTAGTTCTGTCATTGTGAACTTTCCATGTGTCAAGGGGACAGGTATTGATCTGACAGATCCATACCTTAAAGGTAAGAAGGGCTTCAACATCATCCAGCACTGGTGGTTTTGACAAAAGGAAGCACTACATCAGCTTTATACAACGCTAAAGAGACTAGAAGTCCAACAGAGAAAGACTGAATTTCGGCCCAATCCCCAAGAAAGAAGAAAAAAGAAAAGAAACAAAAGCTATAATGAGCTATAATGAACAAAAAAATAAGTAAACATTCTGAAAAATGATATATACTTATTAGTCAATTAATCTACTCATAAACATGTTAAGTACCTGCTTGCTATATGTTGTGCAAAAAAAAAAATACTATCTTCTGGGGGATAGGCAGACAAAATGAAATAGGCCCTGACCTCAGGGAGCATATATTCTATCAAGCAAAACAATATATAACTATTTAAGTATATAAATAATACATTAAAAAAAAGTTAATGGAGGCAGAGCCAAGATGGCAGAGTAAAAGCAATGATTTGCTTGAGCTCTCCCCCACACCCCTCCAAATACCTATAAAAATGGCTCTAAAGAAATTCTAGAGCAGCAGAATCCATAAAAAGACAGAGTGAAGCAAATTTCAAGCACAAGATAACCTGGAAATGTCTGTTGCTCCAATCTGGGAGAGGAAAACAGTTCAGCATGGGTGCACAGGCAAAGACTGGGCTTCAGTGAACCTGGAGCAGGTCTCAGGGGACTGAATCAAGGGGAACTGTGGTGTTTTCCAGACTTCTCAACCCACAAATGACAAAGACAACTTAGAAGGTCAGTAGGAAAGGTCTGTCCTGTGGTGAGAGAGGAGCTTGGTCTGGCCCTAGTTCAGCACAGCCACAGAGTGGTAGATCTCAGCCCACAGATGGGGGGGAGGGGAATCAAGTGGCTGATCAGAGGGGGATTGCAGAGATATCTTTGCTGGCACTAAGGAAGGATTCTATTGCTTTGCTCATGCTTGGATATGAGTCACAGTTACGGGTGGCGGTCCAGGGTGAGCAGCACTGGCGTGGTGGAGGTTGTGGTGGCAGTAAAGAGAGAATCCTCCTCACAGTTCCAAGGCAGAAAAGAGTGCTTTTGGTCACTCATAGACCAGAGCACAGGCCAGGAAAAGAGTAAACACCTCACCTTTGATCATACCACCTTAGAAGAATGGTCCCTCTGAAAACAGCTGCATAAAAGAACTGGAGCTTGGGACAGTACATTCTATACATTGGAAGCAGACCTCTACCTCGAAAAAGAGTTTATAACACAAGCAATTGGCTGGGATTATGAGCAAACAGCAGAAAAAAAAGTCAGACCATAGAATCTTACTTTGGTGACAAAGAAGATTAAAACATACAACAAGAAGAAAACAACAAAATCAAATCTCCTACATTCAAAGCCTCCAAGAAGAATATGAACTGGTCCCAGGCCATGGAAGAGCTCAAAAAGGATTTTGAGAAGCAAGTTAAAGAAGTAGAGGAAAAACTAGGAAGAGAATGAGAGTGATACAAGAAAATCATGAAAAACAAGTCAACAGCTTCCTAAGGAGACACCCCACCCCAAATACTGAAGAAAATAATACCTTAAAAAATTGACTAACCCAAATGGCAAAACAGGTTCAAAATGCCAATGAAGCAGAATTGGACAAATGGCATTGGGGCGGGGGGGGGCATGGAGCAGAGTGAAAGCAGTGACTTGCTTGAGCTCTCCTCCAAACCCCTCCAAATACCTATAAAAAATGGCTCTAAACAAATCCTAAAGCAGCAGAATCCACAAAAAGACAGAGTGAAACAAATTTTGGCCCAGTACAACATGGATGGTTGATCAGAGAGGTATATAACACAAGGCTGGTAGAGGAGCACAGTTCAGAATGGGCATGTAGGTCACAGCGAACCTGAAGCAGGCCTCAGAGGACTGAATGACAGGCAGCTGTGGCAGTTTCCAGACCTCTCAACCCACGAACATAAAAGACAACTTAGTCAGTGGGAAAAATCGTTTCTTTGGTGAGAGAGAAGCTAGGTCTCTGCCCCAGTTCCCAAGTGTGGCCCATAGAATGAGGGGGAATCAGGTGGCTGATCAGAGGGGGATTGCAGGGATCTCTTTTCCAGCGCTGAGGCAGGAATCTCTTACTTTGCCCGTATTTGGATTTCCATCTCAGTTCTGAGGGGCACATTCTCCACAATGGAAGCAGACTCTTACCTTAATAAAGAGTTTATAACTCAAGTAATTAGCTGGGATCATAAGCAAAGCTGCAAAAGAGTCAGACATAATCTTTTTGGAACAAAGAAGATCAAAAATACAACCAGAAGAAGACAACAAAGTCAAAGCTCCTGCATCTAAAGTCTCCAAGAAAAATATGAATCAGTCCCAGGGCTTGGAAGAGCTCAAAAAGGATTTTGAGAAGCAAGTAAGAGAAGTAGAGGAAAAAATGGAAAGAGAATTGAGAGTGATGTAAGAAAATCATAAAAAACAAGTCAACAGCTTGCTAAAGGAGACCCAAAAAAATACTGAAGAAAATAACACCTTAAAAAATAGCCTAACCCAAATGGCAAAAAAGGTACAAAAAACCAATAAGGAGAAGAATGCTCTAAAAAGCAAAATTGGCCAAGTGGAAAAGGAAGTCCAAAAGCTTACTGAAGAAAATACTTCCTTAAAAATTAGAATAGAGCAATTGGAAGCTAGTGACTTTATGAGAAATCAAGACACTGTAAAACAAATCCAAAAGAATGAAAAATTAGAAAACAATGTGAAATATCTCATTGGAAAAACAACTGACCTGGAAAATAGATCCAGGAGAGAGAATTTAAAATTATTGGACTATCTGAAAGCCATGATCAAAAAAAGAGCCTAGACATCATCTTTCAAGAAATTATCAAGGAAAACTGCCCTGATTTTAGAACCAGAGGGCAAAATAGAAATTGAAAGAATCCACAATCTCCTCCTGAAAGAGATCCCCAAAGGAAAACTCCTAGGAATATTGTAGCCAAATTCCAGAGTTCCCAGGTCAAGGAGAAAATATTACAAGCTGCCAGAAGGAAACAATTCAAGTACTGTGGAAACACAATCAGGATAACACAAGATTTAGCAGCTTCTACATTAAAGGACCGCAGGGCATGAAATATAATATTCTGGAGGGCAAAGGAGATAGGATTACAACCAAGAATCACCTACCCAGCAAAACTGAGTATAATCCTTCAGGGGAAAAAATGGTCATTCAGTGAAATAGAGGACTTTCAAGCATTCTTGATGAAAAGACCAGAGCTGAATAGAAAATTTGACTTTCAAATACAGACTCAAGTGGAACATGAAGAGGTAAACAGGAAAGAGAAATCATAAGAGACTTATTAAGTTGAACTGTTTACATTCCTGCATGGAAAGATGATATTTATAACTCATGAGACCTTTGTCAGTATTAGGGTAGTTGGAGGAAAAAATTATATGTATGATTAGATAGATAGATAGATAGAGGGCACAGGGTGAGTTGAAGATTAAGGGGTCATATCTGGAGAATAAAATTAAGGTGAGAAAGGGAGAGGTAGAATGGGGTAAATTATCTCACAAAAAAAAAAAGAAAAGCTCTTACAGTAGGGGAAAGGGGAAGGTGAGAGGAATGAGTGAATCTTATTCTCATAGGATTTGGCTTAAGGAGGAATAACATACACATTCAATTGGGTATGGAAATCTGTCTTACCCTACAGGAAAATAGGGGGAGAAGGGGACAAGAGAGCAGGGGGATGATAGAGAGGAGGGCAGATTGGGAAAGGGTAATCAGAAGCAAATACTTCTGAGGAGGACAGGGTCAAAAGAAAGAATAGAATAAATGGGGGGCAGGATAGGATTAAGGGAAATACAGTCAGTTTTTCACAACATGACTACTATGGAAGTGTTTTGCATAACTGCACATGTATAACCTATATTGAGTTGCTTGCCTTTTCAGTGAGGGTGTGTGAGGAGGGAGGAAGAGAGAAAATTTGGAACCAAAGTTTTAAAAACATATGTTTAAAAAAATGTTTTCACATGCACTGGGAAATACAGGAAATGGGTACAGAAGTCTATCCTGCCCTACAGGAAAATAGAAGGAAGGGGATAAGAGAAGGGGGGAGAGATAGAAGAGGGAGACTAGGGGAAGTGATATTCAGAATGCATGCCATCTTGGAGTGGGGGAGGGGTGAGATGGGGTGAAAATCTGGAACTCAAAATCTTGTGGAAGTAAATGTTGAAAACTAAAATAAATAAATTTTAAAAAAAGAAAAGAAAGAGAAAAAAGAAAACATAATTTTTTTTTAAAAATTGGCCAAATGGAAAAAGAAGTCCAAAAGCTCACTGAAGAAAATAAGTCCTTAAAAATTATAGCGGAGCAAATGGAAGCCAGTGACTTTATGAGAAATGAAGACATTGGAAAACAAAACCAAAAGAATGAAAAAATAGAAGACAATGTGAAATATCTCATTGGAAATGCAACTGACCTAGAAAATAGATCCAGGAGAGATAACTTAAAAATTACTGGACTACCTGAAAACCATGATCAAAAAAAGAGCTTACACATCATTTTTCAAGAAATGATCAAGGAAAACTGCCCTGATATTCTAGAACCAGATGGTAAAACAGAAATTGAAAGAATCCACCAATCACCTCCTGAAAGAGATCCCCAAAGGAAAACTGATAGGAATACTATAGCGAAATTCTAGAGTTCCCAGGTCAAGGAGAAAACATTCCAAACAATCAGACAGAAACAATTCAAGTATTGTGGAAACACAATCAGGATAACACAAAATTTAGCAGCTTCTACATTAAGGGATCAGAGGCTTGGAATATAATATTCTGGAGGTCAAAGGAATTAGGATTACTAGCAAGAATCACCTAACCAGCAAAAATGAGTATGCTCCTTCAGGGGAAAAATAGACATTAAGTGAAATAGAGGACTTTCAAGCATTCTTGATAAAAAGACCAGAGCTGAAAAGAAAATTTGACTTTCAAATACGAGTCTCAAGAGAAGCATGAAAAGGTAAACAAAAAAGACAAATCACAAGGGGCTTACTAAAGTTGAACTGTTTTTATTCCTACATGGAAAGATGATATTTGTAACTCATGAGACCTTTCTCAGTATTAAGGTAGTAGGGAGGAATATATGTATATATACACAGAGGGCACAGGGTGAGTTGAATGTGAAGGGATGATATCTAAAAAATAAAATTAATAAGTGAGAGAGGATTGTACGGGGAGAAGGAGAAAGGGAGAAGTAGAATGGGGTAAATTATTTCACATAAAAGAAGGAAGTAAAAGCTTTTACCATGGAAGGGAAGAGGTTAGGAGGTAAAAGGGAATTAACAAATCTTACCCTTATTGGATTTTGCTTAAGGAGGGAATAACATACAAACTCAATTGGGTATGGAAATCTATCTTACCCTACAGGAAAATAAGGGGGAAAGAGATAAGGGGTGACAGAAGAGAGGGCAGATCTAGAAGGGGTAATCAGAAGCAAAATCTTTTGAGGACAGACAGGGTCAAAGAGAGAATAGAATAAATGGCACGTGGGTAGGATGAAGAGAAATATATTTAGTTTTTCACAACATGGCTATTATGGAAGTGTTTTGTATGACTACACATGTATAACCTATATCAAATTCCTTGCCTTCTCAATGAGGGTGGGTGAGTGGGGAGGAAAGGAGAGAATTTGGAACCCAAAGTTTTACAAACAAATGTTAAAAAAAGTTAATTTTATGAGGAAGAGCAGTAGGAGATTTAGGAATTACAGAAGGTTTCCTATAGAAGACAGAGGTCCTTTAGGTGATTTTTGAAAAGAGTTTTAACATGATAGAGAAATCATAAGGGATTCAAAAATATTAAACTGTTTATATGCCTGTAGGGGAAGGGTTACTTGTAACTCCCAAGAACTTTATCATGATTAGGGTTGTTAGAAGGAATATACATAGACAGAGGACCTGGATGTGAGTTAACTATGATGGGATGAATTAAAAAAAAAACTGGGGCAGCTAGGTAGCACAGTAGATAGAGCACCAGGCCTGGAGTCAGGAGGACCTGAGTTCAAATCTGCTCTCAGACCACACACTTGACACTACCTGTGTGACCCTGGGCAAGTCAATTAATCCAATTGCCTCATCCCCCAAAAAAATTAAGGAATGAGAAAGAGGGATGCATTAGGAGAAGGGGGGAGAGGTAGAATGAGGTAAATTATTTGACTTTGAAGGCATTAAAATAAGAAGTTTTACAGTGAAGGGGAAGATGGAAGGTGGCAGGCAACACTTGAACTTTACTCTCATGAAAATTGGCTCAAAGAGGGAATAATATGCACATTCAGTTGGATATGGAAATCTGCTTTATGCTACAAGGAAGTAAGAGGGAAGGGGGTTGGGAGTAAGGGAATGTTGAAAGAAGGGAGGGTAGATTGGAGGAGGCAGTGATCAGAAGTGAAACAAACTTTTGAGGAGGGACAGGGTGAAAGGAAAGAAAGAGAAAGAAGGATAAACAAGAAAAATATGCTGGAGAGAAATACACAATTAGAAGTAATAACTATGAATGTGAATGGGATAAACTCACCCATAAAATGGAAGCATATAGCAGAGTGGCTTAAAAACCAGAATTTTATAATATGCTGTTTACAAGAAACACACTTGAAGTACAGAGACACACAGAGAGTAAAGGTAAGGGGTTGGATCACAGGTAAAGGAAAAAAAAAGCAAGGGTAGCAATCATAATCTCAGACAAAGCAAATGTATGTCTAATTAACTCTATTTTGCTAGAAGGTACCATAGACAATGAAGTAATAGCAATACTAAAACATATCCACTAAATGGTATAGCACCCAAATTCTTAAATTAAAAGTTAAGTGAGGTACAGGAGGAAACAGACAGTAAAACTATACTAGTGGGGGAACTTAACTTTCCACTCTCAGAACTAGATAAATCTAATCATAAAAAATAAGGTGTGGAAATTAATAGAATTTTAGAAAAGTTAGATATGATAGATGTCTGGAGAAAAATGAATGGGAATAGGAAGAAATATATACCTTTTTCTCAATGATACATGTCATCTATAGAAAAAAAAACTGATAATATATTAGGGCATGAAAACAGAGTAAGAAAACTGTAGACCAATTTCTCTAATGAATAATGATGCAAATTTTTTAAAAATAAAATACTAGCAAAGCAATTACAGCAATATATCACAAAGATTGCTATGACTAGGTGGGATTTATACTAAGAATGCAGGGCTAGTTCAATATTAGGAAAACTTAGCATCACTGTTCATATCAATAACAAAACCAACAAAACATATGATTATCTCAATAGATGCAGAAAAAGGTTTTGACAAAACACAATACCCATTTCCATTAAAAAACACTAGAAATCACAGGAATAAATGAGACTTTGCTTAAAATGATAAATAGCATCTATATAAAACTGACAGTTTATCACATGGCAAGCATTGTCTGTGATGGGGATAAACTAGAAGCCTTCCCAATAAGATCAGGGGTGAAGCAAGGCTGCCCATTATCACCACTATTATTTAATATTATACTAGAAATGTTAGCTATAGCAGTAAGAGAAGAAAAATAAATTGAAGGAATTAGAATAGGAAATGAGGAAATACATTTATTACTCTTTGCACTTGATGTGATGACATATTCAAAGAATCCTGGAGAATCAACTAAAAAATTAGTTGAAATAATTAAATACTTCAGTCAAACTGTAGGATATGAAATAAACCCACATAAATCATTCACATCTCTACGTATTACCAACAAAGTCCAGCAAGCAACCAGAGAGAGAAATTCTATTCAAAATTACTGTAGACCACTAAAATGCTTGGGTGTCTTCCTGCCAAGACAAACCCGAAACTATGTAAACCCAATTACAAAACCCTTTTCACACAAAGTCAGATCTAAATTGAAAAATATTAATTGCTCAAGAATAAGCTTAGCCAAGATAATAAAATAATGATTTTATCCAAATTAATTTACTTATTCAGTGCCATACCAATAAAACTATCAAGAAATTATCTTATAGAGCCAGAAAAAAAAATACTAAAATTCATCTGGAAGAATAAAAGGTCAAGAATATCAAGAGAATCAATTAAAAAAAAAATAAAGGAAGGTGGCCTAACAGTACCAGGTCTCAAACCGTATCATAAAATGGTAATCATCAAAACAATCTACTACTGGCTAAGAAATGAAGCAGTGGATCAATGGAATAGATTAGGTACATGATAAGACAATTAGGTGGAACAGTCCATAGAGTTCCAGGCCTAGAGTCATGAAGACCCATCTTCTTCAGTTCAAATATGTCCTCAAACACTTAATAGCTGTGTGACACTGGGAAAGTCATTTAACCCTGTTTGCCTCAGTTTCCTCATCTGTAAAATGAGCTGGAGAAGGAAATGGCAAACCATTCCAGTATCTCTGCCAAGAAAACCCCAGTTGGGGGGAGTGTCACAAAGAGTCAGACACAACTGAAACAGGTAAACAACAGCAAAACGCAGTAGTAAATGACTATAGTGATCTAACGTATGATAAATGCAAAGATCTAAGCTTTTGGAACAAGAACTCAGTATTTGACAAAAATTGCCTGGAAAGCTGTATAGCAGTTTGGCAGAAAGCAGGTGCAGACTAATATCTCACACCAGATACCAAGATAAGAGCAAAATGGGTACATGATTTAGAGATAAAAGACAATATAATAAACAAATTAGGGGAACATGGAATATTTTACCTGTCAGATCAATAGATAAGGGGAAAATTTATGACCAAACGAGATATGGAACATTACAGAATGTAATATGGATAATTTCAATTATGTTAAATTAGTGTCTTTTTTTGCACAAACCAAACTAATACAGCCAATATTAGAAGGAAGGTAGGGAACTGAGGAAAATTTTACATTTCCCTGATAAAAGCCTCATTTCTCAAATATATAGAGAACTGCATCAAATTTATATAAAGATGAATCATTCTCCAATTAATAAATGGTTAAAGAATATGAACAGGATGTTTTCTGAGGAAGAAATAAAAGCTACCTACAGTCATATGAAAAAATACTCTAAATCACTACTGATTAGAGAAATGCAAATTAAAACATCTCTGAAGTACTACCTCACATTTATTAGATTGGCTAATATGACAGAAAAGGAAAACAACAAATATTAGAGGAGATGTGAAAAGCTAGGCACACTAATGCACTATTGTTGGAGTTGTGAACTGATCCAACCTTTCTGTATATCAATTTGGAACTACGAACAAAGGACTATAAAACTGAGAGTACCCTTTGACCCAGAAATACCACTACTAGATCTGTATCCTAAAAAGATCAAAGCAAAGGGGAAAGAATCTATTTGTACCACAATACTTATTGCATCTCTTCTTGTCGTGGCAAAGAACTGAACATTAAGGAGATGTCCATCAATCGGGGAATGGCTAAATAAGTTGTGCTATATAATCATGGTGAAATACTATTGTGCTATAAGAAATGATGAAGAGAATGTTTTCAGAAACACCTAGATTCATAAAAATTGGTGTAAAGTGAAGTGAGGAAAACCAGGGGAATGTTGTAGACAGTAACAACAATATTGTACGATAATCAATTGTGAATGAGTTAACTACAAAGGATTTATGATGAAAAATGATAGTCATCTCCAGAGAAGGAACTAATAAAGCCTGAATGAAGATATGTGGTTTTTTTAACTTTATCTTTTTTTTTTTCTTGATCTGGGTTTTCTTTCACAATATGGCTGATATAGAAATATATTTTGCATGACTGCATATGTATAATCTATATCAAACTGTTTGCCTTCTTAAGGATAAAAGAGGTGAAGGAGGGAGGGAGAGAATTAGGAAATTTTTTAAACCAAATGTTAAATCTTTTATTACATGTAACTGGGAAAAAATAAAATCAATTTCAAAAAAGAAAAGAGTTTTGAATAAATCATGTTTATTAAAAATTAGGTACATATTATGTTCAGCTAGGTTGCTAAGTGGTTGGAATGGTGGGTCTGGATTCAAGAAGACTTGAGTTCAAATCTGGCCTCAGATACTTACCAGCTGTATGACCCTGGGTAAGTCACTTAACCTTTATGTTATTTTACTGGAGAAGGAAATGGCAAACCAGTGTCTTTGCCAAGAAAAGGCAATGGACAGTATGGTCCATGAGTCAGACATAACTGAATAACTGAACAACAATAGAGAACAATATATTATGTATCAAGGTAAAGTTACCTTGAATCTACAACAAAAAAAGAACACAAGAGACTGCATTCTGAAGCATAATCAGACATAAATGAACAGCTTAAAGAACCAAGATCCAAGAACAGATCAAAAGATAAAAAAGAAAAATTAAAAAGAAATAAAAGATGAAAATTTAAATTGAAGTCATAGTGGAAAATAGAGGTCCCAAAGAAGGTGATGAAAAAGTAGGTAACATCTCTCCAAAAGAGTTGTTTTCTGAAAGAACAAATGACAGATTCAGAACTCAAAAATTCATTTGTGGTGGACAATTTTGCATAAATAGAGGACAGTAACACTAGAAGAAAGTATGAGTTCTATGAAAGTAATTTAAGGGTAGGTTACTCTTTAAGTAGTATTCAGAAAAGCATTTTGAATAGAAATGTCTAAAACCAGTGGGGGCAAGAAGGAAGGGAAAGGACATTAAGTACCTGATATGTGCCAAGCATTACAAATATTATCTCATTTGACCTTCACAACAACTTTTGGAGTAAGGTGCTATCATTTATTCCTCTTTTACAAATAAGAAAATTGAGGCAATCAGAGGTTAAGTGCCTTGCCCAGAGATATACATTCTCTGGCCAAATTTGAATTCAAACCTTCCCAATTCCAGCCCCTGTGCTCTATCCATTGATGTTGATCATCTGTGACTCTTCTCCATATCCTCTCAAAATTTTCCACTGGGAATCCCAACACATTGAAGACATTCTTAACTTTCTCCTAATATCTTGAAGGGATGATAGATAGACAGACAGACAGACAGACAGACAGATAGATAGATAGATAGATAGATAGATAGATAGATAGATATAGACATAGATATATATATAACACACACACACACACACACACACACACACTCTGTTGGATAAGTTCTAAATTTTAAAGTCTGTAGGGTGTCCATTGAAATGCATGCTTAAATTTGAGGAGCAGACATTGTTTATCTTCTTGCTTTTTTCTTTCATGAATATTCCAAACTCCTTTTGAGTGATTACAGATCTATTCCAGGAGGGTATGTAATGTTCTGGGGTGTACAACGTTTTATCCTAACAGGAATACATGGAACAGCTCATCATCCGCATGAATCCACCTTCAACCTTGACATTGTGCTAAATCTACTTCACCATAGTGGCAAATCCCATTATTGATTTTCTAATAACCTTTGGTGAGCATATATTACACTGTTTAATGTATCAGCTGATGTTTATTATCAGAGGGCCACTGAACTGGAGATATTTCTTTTTCCAGGCCTTCCAAAGTATCTTGAATGATTTTGATTTATGGTAATGCTGTAAAATGCCTGTAAAGTAGCATTTTGTTCTACTGAATCAAATTGACAGATTCCCTGAAGTCATAATATGGAGTGACAGAGATGAGATTTGAGCTAATGTCATTGTACTGTATGTATCACAATAATATTCATTATACATTTTTAGGCAGCAATAGTATAATGAAATGATAATATTGTGTAAATTAATTTCAGCAGTTGTTTTTATCCAATACAATTGCTAAGTGGTTACATTATAGAAAACAACTGAAATTCTTTAATTTAGTTAGGGCATTTTTAGTGATTAAACTTTGTAGTTTCTCTCTGTCAGTGATCTATGGATTCTGTCAAGCAGTAATTTGTGGTCTTTTTCTAATAATCAACAAATAATAGGTATCTATGAGCCTTCTTTCCATTTAGCTTATAATTCTTTAATTTTTATTTCATTTGGAGCAAGAAAGTCAGCATGGATATAGTTCAACATCTGTAGAATATGTTCACTAATTGGTCATTGGAGAAGTATCTCTTATTTATAGATAAGTCAAATTTAATTTTATTGATGGTCTAATAACTTTTATTTATTCTTAGTACTCTTTACCCCCTTCCCCACTGTATTGCCACAATCGTTGAAGAAGTACAAGGGGGATGCCAAAGACAGAGGGATTTTTTTTCACTATTTCATGGGTTGTCATCACCAAAATAAAATTCATCATACCCTGACTAATCTACTACTTCATTAAGCTATTCTTTTTCCTTAGAAAACAGACCCAGTCTGTTTTTATGGTCATAGATGAATCCTTTCCAGTATGTTACAACTTACTAGAACTTATGCTCTGGTAGCGCAGCTTTTAAGAACCCATGGGCAGCTCCATGCCAAAATGAAGCATCAGAGTAGGATTTTGTGGAAGAAGTAATACAAGAAATTTGGCCTGAGGTATTTATTGAAAAAATAAGGCAAATTACTGGGTGACAGAATCCACATGCCACTGAGCAAAACTACAAAGTTTGATCACTAAAAATGCCCTAAATAAATTAAACAACTTCACTTTTAGTTTCTATAATGTAACCACTCAGCAATTGTATTGGATAAAACCAACTGTGGAAATTAATTTACATAGTATTATGACTTTTATTATATTATTGTTGCCCAACAATGTGCAATGAATATTATTGTGAGACAGTGCAAAGAGCACTGAATTTAAAGTAAAATGACATTGCCTCAAATCCCACCTCTGTCACTTATTCTCTATATGATTTCATGGAAATCATTTAAATTCTCTGTGCCTCAGTTCATTAGTAAAATAAAGAGATTGCAATAGGTGACCTTAAGGGACCCCTTGAGCTCTAGATCTTTTAATCTCTAGTTGTTTATCTTCCTCTATGTCAGATGATTCACAGGTCACTAGTCCCTTTTCTAAATTCTAGGTTGTTGTCGACAGTTACCTACTGGACATTTCCAGCTGGATGTTCTGTGAATACCTAAAAGTGAACATGTACAAAACAGAATCTCTCTCCCCCCTGTAAGATCTACCTCCTTCTGAGTTTCTTCATTATTATTAGGAGAACAGCATCCCTCCAATCACTCAGGTTTACAATCTTGGTGTTGCCCAATTTTTCAGTCACATAGTTTGTAAAGATTTATTATATCTCTAAAACATCTCACAAATATTCCCCTTTCTTTCTACTCACATGGCCACCACTGCCTTTCAGACCCCACAACATCTCTCACCTGTATTATTGGAGTAGCCTCCTTAATATGAAAGGCTCTAATTCAAGTTTCTCCCTTCTCAGATCCATCCTCAATAAAGTTGCAAAAATGATTTTTCTAAAACATATTTCTGGCTATGTCATTTCTCTGCTCTATAAATTTCAATGTTTCCCCATTGCCTCTAGGATTAAATAAAAACTCCTTTATTTGGCATTCAAAGCACTTCTCAGTCTTGTTCAAACCAACTTCTATAGTTCCATTGTTTGCTACTCCACTTGCTTTAGTCAATGGTCTAGCTAAACTGGCTTTTCCTGTCTCTGTACTTTTGCTTTGGCCATCCTCTACAACTGGAATGCATCATTCTCACCTCTACTTCTTAGAAACCCTAGTTACCTTCAAAGGTTAAATCTTGTGACTTCTACTTGTCAGGAAATTAATTAACTAATTAATTGCTCAATCCAATGGCTATTTCTGAATCTTCATTCTCCATGCCTTCTCTGTAGCCTTTGACACTAATCTACACCCTCTTCTTTTTGATACTCTTTTTAGGTTTTCAGGACACCACTCTCCCTGGTTCTCTTCTTACCAATCCTTCTCAGTCTCTTGTGCTGGATTGTCATTCAAATAATATCCTTTAGGCAAAAGTGTCTCACAGGGTTCTGTCCTGGACCCTCTTTTCTTCTCCCTCTATACAACTTCACTCTGTGATCCTATCAAGTCGATTGGTTTTAATTACCACATCTATGCAGATGATTCTCATATCTATCTCTCCTGCCCTAAACTCTCTGCTGAATTCCAATCTCACAGCTCCAACTGCCTTCTAGTCTAGACCTTTTGAACTCAATATATCCAAAACTAAACTCACTTTCTTTAGCCCTAAACCCTTCTCACCTCTTATTTCCCCAATTAATGTAGAGAGTTACCATTTTCCTATCCCTCAGACTCAAAACCTAGGTGTCATTCTCAATTTCTTACTATCTCTCAACTTATATATCCAATTTGCTGCCAAGGCCTCAATTTCACCTTTGCAGTGTCCCTCAAATACACCCTTTTCTTTTCTCTTGCAATGCTATCATTCTGATACAGGCCCTTATCACCTTACACTTTGGCTTTTGTAATATTGTAATAGCCTGTTGGTGAGTGCTGCTGCCTCAAGTCTTTCCACATTTCAACTCCTCTTTCACTCAGGACAAAAGTGATTTTTCCTAATGTACGAGTCCAACTGTGTAGCCACTCTAGCACTAATGGATGCCTCCAGGAGCTCCTTCCAGGAATAAATACAAAACCCTGTTTGGCTTTCAAAGCTTCCTCCCAGTTAACTCCAGCATTTCCCTTCTTCTTATACCTTATTGCCCACAATGTACTCTTTAATCCAGTGACATTGGACTCCTTGTTGTTCCACAAACAAGACTCTATTGGCTCTAGGCATTTTCTCTAGTTGTCCTCCATGGCTGTAATGCTTTCTCTTCTCTCCTCACCTCCACTTACTGGCTTTCTACCATCTCTGACTGGAAGACTTTCCTAACATCTATTAATTCTAATCCTTTCCCTCTCATTTATTTCCTACTTATCTTGTATATAGCTTGTTCATTCACATCTGTTGGTTGTTTCTTCCTTTTTAGCTCCTTGAGGGTAGGGACTATCTTTTGCCTCTTTTTTGGGTGGTGGGAACTTAATAAATGTTTATAGACTGACTGACTGGGAAAACTGAAGAGTAGAATAGCAGAAATGAGTTTTAGACCATCTCACATCACATATCAAAATGAATTCCAAATAGGTAATTCAATTAAACATGTAAAGCTCCATTGTTAAACCAAAAGAATACAAAACTAAGGACTAGAAGGTGATACCTTTTAGATCTATGGCTCTGAGAAAAGTTAATAACAAAAAAAGTTACAGAGAAGAATGAAATAGATAATTTTTATTATGTAATACTAAAACGTTTTCAAAGAAACTAAATCAGTATAAGTAGAATAAGTCATAGTGTCTATTGCAGAGGGGAAAAAACTTAATCAATCCTATCTAATAACAGTCTATTATACAATTTATGTGTCCCAAAAATATTATGCAATTTTAAGCCTTAGTAGCTTAAATGAACTAAGGAACTGACACAAATACAAAAGACCCAGAGCTCTTCACCAATAGACAAAAATGATCAGGGAATAAGAACAAAAAGTTTTGAAAAAAAGAAATACAAATGATCAATAATCATATGAAAGATTGCTCCAAATCACTAAAAATAAGATAAATACAAGATTAAAACCCACCCTGGGGTTTCCTCTAGATAGCTATCAAATTTAAAAAGATGATCAAAACCAGAAATAATCAATGTTGGAGGGGAACATGATTTTATAGTTGGGGGAGTCATTGATTGGTCCAACTATTTTGGACTATTTGAAATTATGTTGGAAAAATATCACTGAGTTTTTTGCCTTTGAGTTAGTTAACTCATGGGCATGTATTCCAAAGGAGACCAAAGAAAATTGCCATATGTGCCAAAAGGTTAATGGTGATATTTCTGATGATAACAAAAATGTGGAAATAAAATGGTTGTCCATAGATTGGGTACTCTCTCTACAAAAAATGGTATACATATAATGGAGTGTTATTTTGCACTGAGAAGTTAAAAAAAATCAAGAACTTATACAAACATGAAACATCTTAGATGAATTTATACAGAGTGAAGCAAGCAGAATGAAGGTTATGGTATATACATTCCACAGGTCAAATCAATAAGCATTTAGAAGCACATAGTATGTGCTCGACATTGTGCTAAGTGCTCCACTACAATAATATAAATGAAAACAATGCTAAAAAACAATCAGACTGATTCTATAGATCATTCCTATTCACAGAGAGCAGATAATGAAGCGTATATTCTTCTCCTCAATAGAGAATTGACAGACTGTGGAAACTTGTCATACACTGTCATTTTGTTAGCTGATTTTCTTATTTTTTCTCTGTCATAAGGGAGGCTTCAGTGGTAGCATGCAGCATGAGCTATATCAGCAAATAACCTTGGTATAATAACTAACAACATTATTGACACTTTAACAAAAAATAAGTTAATATACAAACTGTAAAGATAGGATTTATATCTTCATGTAAGACAATGTTTTTATTTTTGTTTCTGAATGTTAGAATTGTTTCATTGATCATTATTAGGTTTAGAACAAATAAAAAGGATATGAAATATAGTGAAGAGTCTTTATCTTGAATCAGAAGACCTGAGTTCAAATACTACCTTTGTTGCTCACTATCTGTGTGACCTTAAGCAAGACATTTAATTTCTCTGGGCTTCAGTTTCCTCATCTATTAGATGAAATGTTTGTATTAGATAAGTTCTGAGATCCTTTCCAGCTTTAGATATATGATCTTGTGAACCTATGTAAGCCTGAAAAGAGAGTTAGGCCAGTTGTATAGTTAAAGTGAGAGATGACAGGTGTATTAGTCAAGTTATTTCACTGTTAAACCTGAAATATTAACACTAGCATAGAGGAAATGCACCAGGATGTTGGCAAGATCTTCCACAGACAAGTTATAGAAGGGTAAGAAATATATTGGAGAAATGAGAAGGTAAAGATGCTTTGTGAACCATGTAACCATAAGGTCATAGACCATCTTAGCATAAATTTGTTAACAGCAAAATTCCATGTATTGAATTGCCTCATGAGAAATACCTGTATATTATTTTCTCCTGTTTTCCTTCCCACTCATCATCATCTATTTGTTTCCTTAGCAACCTCCCAAACTGCTATTTTGTCTTTGTGAAGGAAGCTCCCAAATCATGAGTCTAAACAAGCTTCTGCCTTGTAGCCAAACCATGAATTAATAAATTGGCAGAGTAGCATAGTGTTGTACAACCTCCCCCAGATTCACACCTGCCAGCTTTCTATGTAGATATAGCTCAAAGTTTCTGGCAACATCTTAGGTTTGGATTGACAGAAGGTTTTTTTGTATTTGAGTAATACTCTCCGCTTGATTCTCACACACCTCCACTGACAGCCCTCTGGCTTCTCATCAAAGTGATTTTGTAGAACCAAGCGATGGTGCCAGAGAAGAACCCTGGTCAGATGATGACTTTGAAATGTTTCTTTCTTCCACTTTTCATGTTTGGTAGCTCTCACTTTTACTACTTCTGCAAAATTTCTTGTTGCTGCTCAGTCATTTTTCAATCATATCTAACTCTTTTTTACTCCATTTGGAGTTTTCTTGGCAAAGATGCTGAGGTAGTTTGCCATTGCCTTCTCCAGCTCATTTTACAGATGAGGAAACTGAAGGAAACAGGGTTAGGTGGCTTGCCCAGGGTCACATAGCCAGTACGTATCTGAGGCTGGATTTGAACTAAAAAATGAGTATTACTAAGTCTAGGCCCAGCATTCTATCTAGCTTCCTTCCTGTAAAGCTTAGATTTTGCTAAAACTTTTTTCACTATGTTCATTTTTTATTTGACTGGCTGTTTTTTGTTGTTCTTTGTTTCAGGGAGAAAGTATGCAATTTCAAATACAATGTTCATAATGGGCTCCTCTTGTGTGCACAGGTACAATTTTTTTTTGCTATATTAGTAATTCCATTTTAAAGTAAAAAAGCAATGGAAAGCACAACAAAAAAGATCGGGGAAGATGACTTATCTAATAGTAAAATAAATTGCAGAGCAGTGATCCCACAGAGAAGAGCTAAGGAGCCAAAGTTGCCAGCTTGGGATGGAGATGGTACCAAACCCAGCACCTTCTCGAGGTCATGATCAATTGAGCTAACTTTTTGTCACTTTGCCATTTTAGGGGGAAGGTGACCCCAAGCTCTATATCCAAAGCTAGACTCCTTTCCCACCTGATACCAGTTACACAATGAATACAAATAGAGAATAGCAAAGAAACTCATTTATCCAAATCATAGCAAAACAGAAAGCAGAAAAGGCATACATAGAAGAATATACCAGAATGAAGGAGCTTTCCCATTAGGAGCAAGGTGACTCAGCTGAAAGTGAGAGAGAGAGAGAGAGAGAGAGAGAGAGAGAGAGAGAGAGAGAGAGAGAGAGAGAGAGAGAGAGAGAGAGAGAGAGAGAGAGAGAGAGAGAGAGAGAGAGAGAGAGAGAGAGAGAGAGAGAGAGAAAGAGAGAGAGAGAGAGAGAGAGTGAGAGAGAGAGAGAGAGAGAGAGAGAGAGAGAGAGAGAGAGAGAGAGAGTGAGTGAGTCCTGGGTTTCCCCAAGAGGAAATTCTCCAAAATCTATAGAGTGGCAGTCTGGGATAGGAATATGATAGATACTAGCAGCTCCTCTCATATCTCCCCAGTGATCTCTTCTCCAATCAGAAGTGTAGTTAGCTTCTTCTACCTTTTCTCTCCAAAGCTGGAAACCAGAAGCACTCAAAGCCATTCACTCAAATGAGAGTTCAAGCTTCAAAGTTTGACCCGTACCAATGGGAATATGCCCTGAAGAGTCCCAAAGCAGGATTCAAAGGGAACTCTCACTTAGAGAGTCCCAAAGGGACTGGCAAAGGCTGGAGTTTGTTTACCTTTCACCAACTCTGCCCTGCTCCTCATGCAGGGAAGGACATTAATCTCCAGTAATAAGTAGAGAGTTCCATGCCATTGGGCTTCGGGATAGGAGGTACTCAGGTATCCTTGACCTTTTTTTTTTTTTTGCTGACATGGGCCCTTGGGCACTTTGGTGAAATTTAGAGAGCAGAGGTGTCAAACAAGACCAAAACATTGTGGCCAGAACTAGATTAAAATGTCACTGTTTAATTACAAAGGAACCATGCTGAAAAATGCTATCCACCTGCAGAGAGAGAACTGGTGAACTCTGAGCACAGATTGAATCATACTTTTTTTTTACTTTATTTTTCTTGTGCATGTGTATGTGTTTGAATGTGTGTGTATGTGTTGGGGTGGAGGGTTTCTTTTGCAACATGGCTAATAAGGAAATATGCTTTGCATGACTTTATATGTCAATAACATATTTATATATCAATATCATATTATTTACCTTCTCAAGGGGTGGGAGAGAGGCAGAAGGGAAGGAGAGAATTTGGAACTTTTTTTTAAGAATGAATGTTAAAAACTTCTGAATTTGATTTGGAAATATTTAATAAAGTAAATAGAAATACAATAAACTATAGATAACATTACATTTCAGAACTAAATCAATATGAGGCCCACAGGAATTTTTACACAGGGATTAGTGGCCCCCATCATCATTTGACTTTGACACTATTACTACAGACTTCTCAGAATGTTTTTAAAATATAAAAAAATACATAGAATTATATTGAATACTATACTCTATTGAAATATACTAATCAAAAATAATTTGTTTTAATTTCATGAATTTTATGTTTAGAACCCCTCTCTTGGTAACCATGGGCAGCTAGGTGTCACAGCGCATAGAGTGCTGGGCCTGAAATCAGGAAGACTCAACTTCTTGAGTTCAAAGCTGGCCTCTGACACTAGCTGTGTGACCCTGGCCAAGTCACTTAACCCTGTTTGCCTCAGTTTCCTCATCTATAAAATAAGCTAGATAAAGAAATGGCAAACCAGTATAGCATCTCTGCCAAGAAAACCCCAAATGGGGAAACAAAGTCAAATGACTAAAAAGACTGAACAACAACAACTTGGTAACAAGGTGTAATCACTTTCTTTTCCTTGAGAAAAGCACTAAGATAAAGTAATTATTTCCTCATATTCTTAAATACTACTTATTCTGTCTGTGATACTTCAATCCTTAATTGATATTTTTAAAAACTAAAGTTAAAGCTATTTGAGGGTACAAATCAGATGATATTCGTATTCAGATCTCCTTCAACACCTACCACTGCGTCTTGCATGTAGCAGCTGCTTAACAAATGAACCAATCAACTTAAACCAAAATTCCTTGTTGAGTGTGAATGTGGTACTGTATCAAAACATTTTTCCCATCTTAAAATGTACCTATCACACTGATGTTTTATGCTTTAGACCAATAATGCCATTAGTAAGGATAATCCCTTTCATAAAGGATTTATTATTTTATTTGCTAATTTATTTTTGGTAGAGTAGAAGCTAATCAGAATTGAATGTCATCATGAAGGTACCTTTTTGATGGTATCCAGCATGGACCGCCCTCCTTGCCAGGGTTTAGAGTTCTTCCTGATACATGTCAAACTTGCCATGCTATGCCACTTTCGGTCTTCTAACTTCTTGTGAAAAGCATTGGCAAGTAGAAGCACTGTATCATATATGTAAAGGTTGGAGATCTGAAAAAATAAAATAACACACTTATCATTAAACTTGATGATACCCATTTGTCTATAGACCTGTGGAGAATTCAGAGCCTTAAAGTATGTATTACAGCTTAACTTTTGATTTATTTGGTTATAGAAGCAGAAATGTTCTGTTTTTATTTTTGATAAATATCATGATTGAGAATGAGAATCATTGTATGATTGTATGTATAATCAAATGAAAATTTGATTGTATAACTCAGTTTGTATATATTCACGTGTGTAATAAAGAATGGAGGGGGAGAAAAAGGAGGTTGTCCAGTATCAGACCTCAGAAAGTCATTACCTCTGAAGATATTAGTATCTAAATGTTTAATAACTCATTTTTTAAGAAATTCAAGTTTTGATGGTATTTGGATTCGAAATTCATAGATGCATAATGTTGCATATGATATCAATATAGGGAACAGATATCTCTGTGTGTATGCGCTCGTGTATGTGGAAAAGGAGAAAAGCAGGAACACTCAGCAGCCCATTGCAATGATTACAGATTCAAAAAGAATTGGAAAAAAAATTTTCAGGAAACACACTGTATTAACTGATTGAACAGTACTAGATATTTTTCTTCTCCTGTATGAAATGGAGAATTATTTGAACCAATTTTTGCTAAGTTCTTGTACTTAGATCTTACCTGAATTACTACCGAGAACCATTAACCAGTTACTGAAAAGCTGTCTTTTCTAAAGAATACTATAAGTCACTTAGAAAACCTAGTATCAACAGGGATCCAATTCCAGAGAGAATATTTAGATCATTAGCTCCCCAAAGCAAAATCAAAGATGAAGATCAATGTAGCCAAGAGAACTGGTTCTGTCCTGAAGTAATTTATTTTTACTTTTTCAGGTTCTTTAAAGGGTTTAATTATCAATGCTTTTATAGAACATAACAAAGCAAATACACTGGTTTCTCTTTGACCATTCTGAGGTATGAAGGAGTACTGGAAAAGTAGGAGCAGAATTCTGTTGTGGCTTCTTCCCCCTGTTCTGAGCAAGACCGTATGTGGAGAACTAATGTGATTTGAAGTACTATTTCATGGGCAGAGGGATAATTCTGAATTTTTAAAACTGCGCTGGTGGCCTATGCAGTACACTGTGACATTTCTTACCACTCATCAATACATCTTTAAGTGTTTGTATTTGTTGAGTATCCCAATCTTGATATGATAATTTTGGTTAAGAATTTGACAAATGAATTTTCATTGTCTTTCTCTCTCTAAACAGAACCTAATACCCATCCATTTTGAAACATAAAATCACATCTTATGCTAGATATAGTAAGATTGTCTTTCCCCAGATAATTGATAAAGGGACTTGCTCCTTATTCCCTACCTTGTTTTATAGACAATTAATTTGAAAAATCTCAGTAATTTATGCATTTTACTAATTCATAATTGACTCCCAGAAAGCCAACACAATAAGGTCACTGATAAGATAAAATCAGTCATCTGAGATTAGAGAAGTAAAGTTTTTTCTAAGATAAACAATCCATGTTAATATCAGAGATAGAAAGCACATTTGAAGTCATTCACTCAGAGGAATAAAGATTAATTTAGTGTCAAGTCACTGAGCCTGTATTGGGACTTAAATGAACAAAGGTCAGCCATCATTAAGCATAATATTTATCCATAATCATACAAAATGAAATATTCCATAGATAATTCATATTCCTGTAAAATCCTTCTTTTTTCACTTTCCATTTCATTGGATAATACCCTATCTATTTAACTGAAATTAATTCAACAAACATTGTTAAACATCTACTATATTCCAAGCAATGGGATAGGAGAATATAGTGACAAATATACCTGAAACAAATACATGCAAAAAAGCACCAAATAATCATCCTACCCTTAAGAAGCTTCCATTCTAGTGTAGAAGAGGGACCAACATGTAGACAGACATGAGAAGTTAAAAACTATACAAAATCATTTCCTTTATACATCATTCCAGACATGGGATAGAGAGAATACTTTTCTTTGTGAGGCATCCTCACATGATATTTCCTCTTTTGCCTGGGTCTCTGCTCTAGCAATATTCTACACGTGGAATGAACTCCCCTCCATGCATCTTAGAAATATTCTTCAAGGCTCAGATTCTTAAAATCTAGCCACTGCTCAGATTCTTAAAATCTGGCCAATAGTTCACTAATGTTCAGACTCCTTAAGAGTTTGCCCAATATGGTGAATATTCTAATAAACCTTGTCTTTGGCTGAAAGAAGGCTTGGGTCAAATTCTTTTAGGCAGGACCTGTGTGTTCTGATTTTGGGGTCCTAGCACCCCTAAACCTTAACATTTTGGTGGCCCATATGGGGAAACTGCCTAACCTCGAGTTCTTCTCCAGCCAAGACTGCCTCCTCTCTTGCTCTGCTGTTGGGGTTGCTCTCCAAGCACCAAGGCTTGGAGGTGCTTTTTGGGCAGACAGTTGTGAGGCTGTCTCGCACTCTGCCTGATGCTCTCAAGTCCCCGGTGTGCTGGGTTGGTTCAAGGCCATGGACCTGGGTACACCTTCTGCAGCATAGAGGACAAGGACAAATGCCCTATCTGGAAGTGTATACCCAATTCTGTCAATTCTCTTGGTGCTAGGGAATTGGGGGAAACTGCAGTTGCTTTTTGGTTCCCTGAGGCTTACTTACTCCCTTCCTTCTGCACCCCTGACTTCTCCTTCATGGAGATTATATGGAAAAGTTAGAGTTTTGAAATACCTCCTTACAACCCTGGTCACTCCTTTCCCTTGAGCCAAGAGGATATCTGTTAACTCCTCTCATAGGAGAAGAGAGTTTCACCCTCTCCCACCTGGGAAAGGAAGGAGGGGCAGCACGTACAGCATGCCCCCACCTGCAATGGCCTTGGGCCCAAGGGCAACCTTTGCCCAGGTTCAGCACATCCTGCTCAAGGTAATGAAGCTAGCCTCTGAACTTGGGTAAGCACGCTCTTTTAAATTTGTAGTTTTCACTGTTAATGATGAGATGTTGATTCTCTGTGTAAAGTAATTTGGAAATGCATTTAACAAAATTGACGTCACCTGATTGGTAATGGGTTTGTTTTAAATTGGTGAACTTTTTCTATCAGTTATGTCGAGCAACTTTTCATAATTTGGTTACTGCTAAAATAATTTGGCTATTGTTGGTCAATGTTTTAATGTGTAAACTGGCCAAAAAGCTTGTTTGGGTTTTGTCTTGCTAAGAATTTACAATTATTTAGGAATAATTGCTAAGGACTGGCTTTTTATACCAGGACAAATTTAAATTTGAGATGTAAATCCTGGAAAAGTTTTTCCTAAACTGTGATTGATTAATGAAACTTGCTGTTTGAGGTAAAAGCTCATAGGATTTTATTCTGAGTTGTCTAATATGTCATAATAATCCATCGATAAATCAATAATCCACCATCTGAGACATGCCACAAGGTACTCAGAGAGAATGTGGTACTGGTGGTAGTCTGCATTGGGAAAAGCTGAAAGGACAATTTTAGCCTCAGTCTAAGATGGGATCCTCTTGGCTCAGTTTCCCCATTATGTTTCTTTGAAAAGGAATGTTCCCCACATGCCTATTCCTGAGTCTGGCTATGACACTGCATGGTTGGAAAGCTGAATTATCTGAATCCAAACAGATTTAAGGATGTTTTATCCTCATAATTGGGTCCTAAATCTAGTCCCTGCTTTATATCTGGGTCCTGCAGTCTTTTCCATCAGATTTGTGTCTTTCAGACTACAGGCCATTCACCTACAGTTGGTAGCAAACCCTAATACCAGCCAATGTCCCCCCATTGTTCCTTGGGTGCAGCCTGTGCTTGGTTCCAGTCAACCTCCTCTTTGGGACTCCCTTGAGGCAAGGACAGCTCTATGCACCTTGCCAGGAGGAAGCAGTTTCAGAAGCCAAGACCTTCACCCCTCACCCCAAAAGGATCCCATTTGTTTGAGGAGAGAATGATGGGGTTGGGATCTAGACCCCAAAAGGAAAAACCTTGGACGTTCCCACATGGCCAAATCTCTGGTGTTCACCTGAGGCTATAATCCCATTAATTGGCCTTTCATTGTGGCTACACCCAATCTCCCAATTATGTTACCTCCCTATGGCCCCAGGCCACTTCCCATCCTTAATCCTATCTGGGCTCCATTCTCCCTTGGTCACTTGGCCCAGGTCCCTGGAGTTCTGTTACTTCACAGACTACTTGGCCTCTCCTTGATCCCTACCATAGTCTTTCTGTATATGAGGACCATCATGTCTCTATTAAAATGCTCAGATTCTTAAAACTAGCCACTGCTCAGATTCTTACAATCTAGCCAATAGCTCACTAATGTTCAGACTCCTTAAGTCTGCCCAGTATGATGGATGTTCTAATAAACCTTGTCTTTGCTGAAAATAAAAAAAAAAAAGAAATGTTCTTCAAAGTTCAGCTCGTGCCACCTTCTACACGAGGCCCTTCCTGATTCCCCTCAGCTTTTATTGCCGCCCCTCATTCATATCCTTGTATTTATTTTGTATATACTGAAACGTGTACCTGTTGTTTCTCTCTATAGAACATAAGTTTCTTGAGGACATGAATCGTTTTACTTTTGTCTTTGTATGCAAGTACTTAACATAGTGCATGGGAACAGTGTATGTGCTTTATAAATGTTTACTGATTTATTGAGGACATAATACATAGTGTTAATAAAGGGATAAAGGGATTCATGATTCCTCAGAATATTATCTGCTATTCTCATATTTGGCTCATTTCTTTACAATTTTTCTTTAGGAAAACCCTCTTTTTTCCAGCTAAGAAACTAAACTAAGCTAATTCACTGGGACTGAGATACAAGTGGGGACAGAGAGGTGAGCAGATGATTTCCTGGCTACACTTGCCTCTCTTGGGATGGAGAATATATTGCTTCTAGAAGATTTCTCAATCCTCTTGTCCAATTCCACCCACTCACCCTCAACATTTTGCCCTTTCTGAACAAAGACTTGGATATGGAAACAATTACATAGGATCATTCCTGGTCCCCATCTGTCCCATCACTCATGTTACCTCCTTCACAGTCACTGCTGCAGTAGGGATTGTAGAAGAGGGGAATTTCTGGGGTATTCTTTTCTGGGCCCTGCTAGCCTGCAGTTGAGGGTGGCAGTAGTGCTGAGTAAGGCTCTTGATGCTTGAACGTGGGTAGAAAATTTGAAAAAAAAAAGGTGTCTTACATTTAAAGGATAAATATATACACACATACACAACAGACCATAAAGAGGTTCAAACACACCCAAATACAGCAGGCAAGGAGGGGACAAGGAATGAAGAATCAGATATTGGCAGAGGCAGCTCTTGGCACTAACATATGACCCTCCAATTGAAGTGAAAGTTGAGTATTTTCCACTATTGAATGTGACCATGAATTACTTTGAGCTTCACAGAATGAAAGGTACTATGTCTATGAATATTATGGTGTTTATGGAAGTAATAGCATTGGGATATATATATCTATAACTTGGATTTTCTAGTGTTTTTGATTCCCCAGAGTAGTAACATTTAATATATTAGCAGGCTAACTTTCAAATTGAATGTACAATAATTTTTTTGCATCATAACTGTTAATGACTACAGCCTGCTTTCCTTTTCTTGTTGATATTATTTTTTATTTTCTTTTATTGGCCTTTTAGGTACAAGCATGTAATTTAGGTAAAACCATTTTCTTTTTTGGCCGTTTAGGTACAACTATATAATTTTTCAAAGGTATCCATTAAATCTAACCATTATTATCTGCCTTAGCTGATGATAAGGATGAAGCCTCTATATTGCTTAACCAATTTGACTTCAAACTATTAATATTACATTGTCGCAAACTCATAAAATCTTCACATTTAAAGGGAGTTTAGAGCAGCTAGACTTAGCTTCCTATCTAATGCAGGAATCCCTTCTACAAAATTCCAGACAGATAGCTATCAGGCTATGCTTGAATGCTTCATTAGGGGATAGGAAAGAGAGACTGCCACTGTGGTTGGGCGCTTCTAAATTTTATAAAGCTTTTCCTTATGTAAAATTAAAACGTGCTTATGTAGCATGGAATTTTGGTTAAACCAAGTTAAAAGATTGGCTTGCCAGATCACTTAACATTTTTAAGTCTTCTCTCCTCTCTTCCTTTTCCTTCCCTGTTCTTCCTTCTTCTGCTCTCCCACTCCCTCTCTTCCCTCCTCTCCTGCCTCTTTCCTTCTTTTGCCTCCCTTTCTCTTCCTTCCCTTCCCACTCTGTTGACTAGAAAAGTAAGCTTAATTTACTAGTGAAGTTGGTCTTAAATGCTAACAATCCTGGCATCTGTTATTTCTAGTATAATATCAATTGATTAGTTAAAAAAAATTACAAGCAAAAGAATATAAACAATCCACTCTTTGAAGAATATACCATAATTCATAATTTTACGGAGCAAAAGGATATTTTCTACATGGGCAGCTACATGGCACAATAGATAGAGAACTGGGCCTGGAGTCGGGAAGACTCATCTTCCTGAGTTCAAATCTGGCCTCCAACACTTACTAGCTGTGTGACCTTGGACAAAGTCACTTAAGTCTGTTTGTCTCAGTTTCCTCATCCATAAAATGAGCTGGAGAAGGAAACGGCACATGACTCCAGTATCTTTGCTAAGAAAACCCCAAATGGGGTTATGAAGAGTCAGACATGACTGAAACTACTGAACAATAACATTTTTTTTACATGAGGTCATGGAAGCAATATAAATTTTTAACAAACTCCTCTTAAAATCAGAATTAGCAGTTTACAAATTGTTAAGAATTGTTCAGTAGATTTATTGAACAGCTAACTATTCTAATGCTACTCTGAAAGTTCATTCAATCAATTGATTAACAAATATTTATTAAGCATCTACTATGTTCCAGGCACTGTGTTAAACTCATTCAGTAGCTGTCTGTCAGTATACTACGCACAAAAGAATACATAGACATACAGAGCGTACCTCCATATTCTGGGAGAATGGGTCTTTGGGATCACACAATGTTGAAGATATTCGATGGTTGCCACGGAAACATCTCTGACTTATATTCTGGGGGACTGGAAATGTCTGCCGAATAATAGTTAACCTTCCAATTGACCTTCTCACTAGTTCCTGTACATCAGCATCGTTTATTTCCTATAAGATGAGAAGATAAGCAAAAGGAAATAGAATTTTACAGCATAGCAACAATAACACAAGACCGTGAATTAAACATTTTTTGAAGTTTTAAGGAATATTTTTACTGTAATAAATATTTGATTTATTTTAACATATTTGTTAACACATATTAAACTGGCTGACATCCATGTGTATTTTATATGCTTTAAATATGAATGCCTAAATAATATGAAAAGGAAGACTTTAATCCACATTTATTTCCTTTAATAGCAATTTTAACATTTATTATGGTAAATAACAAGAGGAGGTACAGAATACTGCATGGAGAAATGGCTACACTGGATTTGGAGTAAAAGGATATGAGTTCAAATCTTGTCTCACTGACCTACATGACTTCATATAAGTCACTTAACTTCTCTGGGCCTAAAAGACAGCCCCCCTCCCCCAAGTTCCCTTTGCAAGTGGTTGCAGAGGTCTTTCTAGCCCTAAGTTATTGATCCTTGGAGTCAGAAAGACCTGGATTTAACTCGTGACACCTAGTAGTTATGTAGTCATGGGTAAGTGATTTAACCATTCAGTAGCACTAGGTAACCCTCTGTAACATCAAATTACAGAGGAATTGCCATTTGGATGAGTTGAGAGAATTTCCATACCAGGTAAATGTAATGAAATTACAGCTTAGGATCATCTAAACAAACAAATAAATAAATGACACAATTCAGAAAATTGTTAATGACAGGCAAAAATACTGGATGAGATGATTATTTCCATCACCTTTTGGCGACATTAACAACCATGGTCTTCAAGGTGCTTTGGGTAGTCAGAAAAAATGTGTATATTAATCTGGAACAGCATGCTATTCTTTTGCAATAAAAAAAAATAGAAGCTCCAAAATTTTTCGTGCAAACTGAATTTGAGAAATGAATTACATTTCCCTCTTAAAATTATATAACAAAAAGTAGCTAAAAGTTTTATTTTAATTGATATGAAAAGAAAATTTTGGAGTTAGTTTTATTTCAGAGAGAGTTACCATAATTATTTCTTAGAACTCATGTTAAATTACTGTAACATTTCTGCTTTCTAAGAATAGATTAAATCAAAATGCCAAAAGAGAAAAGAAATTCAGCAGTGTAGTCTTAATAGGAAAAAATTCAAACTGATAGAAAGCAGACTCAACTTGGGTGTCGGAAGGTAAAAATCATCATGAATCTGTGTGCCAAAAGAAACTTATTCTGAATAAAAGCTTTTCTTTAAATCTGAAAAAAAAACCTTTCTAACTCTCCCTCTCTCTCCCTTCCCCCTCAACCTATTTCAGTTATTTGACCTGAAGCAACAAAAGATGTGGAAGTAATGAAATATTGGAGTATTTAACTATATGACTGGTCTAATTGGAATCTGACATGATGAAAAGAATCAGAAGAAATAGTAGTCTCCTGAGCAGCCTAATCTAAAGACTTTTATACTTCCTAACTTCTACTTTTAGATGCCTTTTGAAACCAATGAGCCTATAGAGGTTTGTTTATCATTAATCAGAATAGATTTTCACTGCACCACAAAGAAAAGGTTTCTAACATTAGATAGCTATGTCAATAGATTTTGAACTGCAATGAGCACTTTGCAGTCTTGACAAAAAGCTCATAACAGAAACAAAAAAAAGGAGAGAGAAAGCTCCACATTATTGTTTTCCCTGCAAAGCCTGCAGAAGATGCTCACAGTTGTGAATTTTAATTTGTTTTTTCCTGATGGAGCAATCACACTTTGTTCTTTCTCATTGTATGTCCTCATTGTATGTCAGCTTGAGAATTCATTCTTTTTATGATCTTTATAAAATACGATTTTCTCATTGTATGTCCTCATTGTATGTCAGCTTGAGAATTCATTCTTTTTATGATCTTTATAAAATACAGATTTTCTGCAAGCAAAATAGCACCTGGCATCAGTTGTGTCCAATGTAATATCCTGTATTTCTGGTCGATTAATCCTTAATGTACCATAGATAATGGTTTTTCTCAGTTTATAATGCTGTCTTTTCCTTTAGACTAGATCATTTCACTATCCACTTCCTTCCCCAAATTCTTATCTTGCCAAAACAACACCACCAACAACCCCACAACAACGCAGGTCTTTTAAACAATGCGCTCACCCTGCAATCATAAAATATTACAGTATTTTAATCATTCCATTTTAAGTACTCTTTTACTAGAAGCCTTGCACAAGGAAATTAAAAGTTAGCATATAATCAGCAACCAATTAGCTTTCTACTATATATATATATATATATTGCTGTCATGAGAGCAATGGTCCAAGATGTAGAGCTTGAAAGGACTTCAGATATAATACTCTCCCCTTTCCATTCCCTTCTATAGATAAAGAAATTAAGGCACAAAAAAGATGAAGTGACTCACTCAGGGTCATGGACTGTTTCCCTGATTCATAAATCTAATGCTTTCCAGAACTCTCAAAAGGCAGTGTTAGATTGAGCCCACAAAAATGTAAAACCAAGCTTACTGAGAAATGTTTTTGGTTTGCTTATTTTCAGTGTTTATCATTATTTTCTCAGTCTGGATATTTTAAAATTTTAATCTAGATTTTGGTTTTGGCGTGTAAATGATATATTTTAAATCTCAATTGATCAATTAACAGGCATTAAGTGTATACGAAATGCTAGGCATCATGCTAAGCGCCAGAGATAATGCAATGAATGGAAATGAAAAATATCCTCTACCCTCAAGGAACATCAATAGACTAAGAGGCCAGTCTCTAAAAGTTATTTGGGGTGGTCATCCATATTAATAAGGAAATCTTTAGACCAGTAGATTTCAGGGACAGGAATGAATTTCTATTTCCTTTGTCCGTAATTGAACATTACTGATAATGATGAGGCATTAAGAAGTTAGAACAAAACTAATAGCACACATATACACACACAGATATATAACTTTAAAGGTTTGCAAAACACTTTACACATAAGCACACAACCATCTTGTACAATCATTTATCTCTAAAATACTACCTCAAAACATTGCAAAAATAAAGACAATTGCTTCTGAAAGCATTCAGTGTGAAGTCAGATTTTTAATTTTTTTAAATTTCTTTTGTTTTTAAATAGCCTGTTTCCTCCTTTATCACCTCTCCACCCTTCCAGACATTTAACTCATATGACAAAAAGGTGTTTTTATCAAAGAAAAACAAAATAAAAAAAGAATATAAGTCAACAAAACCAATCAATACTTTTATAAAATCTGACATTCATGCATCCACACCTTCTTCTAGGAGATGGTTTGCTTGTACCTCTTCTTTAGGACTATGTATATTCTTTTTAATTTTGCAACATTCATTTTTTGTTATTTTTGTGGCTGTTTTTCTTTCCAAGTCAATTGTTGTAGTCATGGTGCGTATTGTTTTTCTAGCTCTGTTAACTTCACTTTGTGTTAGTTGCTGTATTTCCATGCTTCTCTGCATTCATATTCATAACTTCTTAAAGTATAATAGTATTTCTTTACATTAATATACCAGAATTTATTTACCTATTTTCTAATTGACAGACATTTACTTTGTTTCTAATTCTTTGTTGCCACACACAAACACATACACAAAAATTCTGCTATAAATATTTTGGTATATATACACGTCCTTTCTTTCTAGGTCTAATGGAGGGATTCTGGGTCAAAGAATGGACAATCAATCATTCTATTTGCATAATGCCAAATTGTTTTCCAAAACTGTTGCATCAATTTTTAGCTCCACCGACAATACATTAGTTTGCCTTCTTCCTACTACCCCTCCAATATTGACTCTAATATTAATCGTTTGATATCATTGCCAGTGGTTCTGAATGTGAAATGAAAGCTCAAGGTTATTTTGAATTATACTTTAATTATTGCTCAATTCTCTATTTTCCCTTTTATCTTTCTGTTAGATTTTTCCAACTCTGAGAGAGGGAATCAAAGTCTCCCAGTATTGTGTGTGTGTCTGTGTCTGTGCTTACACAATCATATGTATTTACACACATACATATATACATATACACACATACAAATACATGTCTTATAATTCAAATTTTTTCTTATGAATTTAGATATTTTTGCTTAATTGACTTTAAGGCAACCCTATTCCCCAAGAATCTTTTCCTTTTACACCATACCCACTCTCCCTTTTCTGTCTATTCTAGTTTTTATTTTTTATTTTTGGCACACATACATTTTTTTAATTGATATTGGTTTGTTCTCTATTGTTCCTTTAAACATAGTATAATTTTTTTGCCTTTTTTTTTTTAGGCAATTGGGGTTAAGTGACTTGCCCAGGGTCATATAGCTAGTAAGTGTCAAGTGTTTTGTCTGAGGCCGAATTTGAACTCAGGTCCTCCTGACTTCAGGGCTGGTGCTCTATCCACTGTGCCACCTAGCTGCTCCTAAGCATAGTATAATTTAATAAATGTATCTGACTGTTTTTCAAGACTTTGTTTTCAATTTGATAGTGTGATTTCAACTCCTGCTTTTTTTTGGATTCACCTGATACATAATGACTTTTATTCCAGCCTCCCACTTTTATTTTGTGTATCTCTTTGCCTTTTAGAAGTGTTTTCTGAAAGCAACAGAGTGTAGGCTTTTGTTTTCTTACTCAATCTGTTACTCATTTAATGTTATAGAAATAGGCTTATGTTTATTTTTTATATAATATGTATATATGTATGTATATACATATATATGCTCCTTTTTAATCTCTAATATATTGGGTTTTTTCCTTCTATTTTTTCCTTTTAGATAGTACCTTGTCCCTACAATTGTTTTCCTTAATCAACTTCAAAGCAACTATATTCCCCAAAGATCTTTTGCCCTTACACCAACCCAATTCTATTTTTTCAACCTCTTCTCTAGTTTTGAAGTTTTAGTTAACTTATTTATTCCTTCTTTTTTTTTCTTTCTTTCATTTAAGTATCTAACACTTCTCCCTGCTTTTCCCCTCTCAGTTAAGTAATTAATTCAAATAACCCCTCCTTTCTATTCCTCTTACTTTTTGGTCAGTTTTTTTTTTTTGTTTTCTGTACCTTTTCTTTAAAAGGATTTATTTACCTTGTTCTCTTCGTTAATTCTCTTCACTTTCTGTCTACTCTTTATTTTTAACTTCTAAATTTTTAACATTGTTTTTGAAATTGTGAGCTCCAAATTCTTTCCCTTCTTCCAGCCCCATCCTCACCCATTGAGAAGGCAAGAAATATGATACTCATTATCCATGTGAAGCCATACAAAACATATTTCCATATTAATCATATTACAATAAATTAAGAAGAAAACTTAAATTGAAGAACACATGCTTTAGTCTGCACTTATTGTTCATCAGTTTTCTCTCTGAAAGTTGATATAATTTTTCATTATGAGTCCTTTGAAAGTGTCTTGGATCATTATATTTATCAGAGTAGCTAAATTTTTCACAGTTCATTATCATTACCATATTGCTTTTACTGGGTGCATTGTTCTCTTGGTTCTGCTTATTTGCTTTTGCATCAGTTCATTTTCTGTCTATTCTAAATCCTTATTATTTAATTCATTATCTTCAGTACTTTGTGTTCCTTATGGAATTAAAGCTTCTAAAGTACAAAGTTTGAGTTCTTTCTTCTAGGTTCTAGAAGAACTGTCTGGCATCTACAATTTCTATGTTATTGTTTTATGGATCTTGTTTCAGATTGTCAGTTGTCCCAGAGTGAAAATTACTCTTTTTTTTCTCAAATTCTTCACACTACCTTCACTGTAGTCCTTCTTGTCTTTTGCCATGAAATCTTCTCTGTGGGTCCATGCCTCCCACCCTTCCGTACGCTAAGATATCTCTTCTCTTGAGATAGCATGTTAACCAAAGAGCTGCAGTATTTTCTCAGAGCAAGTGGTCTTCTTGTATAATAAATTCCTGCAAATTAGACTAACTGTAAAGGACACCATATCCCTTTACAAAGTACATCTCTTACAGTTCTCCCATGAAGAAATTAAAGCCATCAACAGTCATATGAAAAAATGCTCTAAATCATTGCTGATTAGAGAAATGCAAATCAAAAAAACTCTGAGGTACCACATCACACCTATCAGATTAGCCAACATGACAAAACAGGAAAATGATAAATGTTGAAGAAGACGTGGGAAAATTGGAACACTAATGCATTGTTGGTGGAGTTGTGAAATGATCCAACCATTTTGGAGAACAATTTGGAACGATGCCCAAAGGGCTATAAAAATGTGCATACCCTTTGACCTAGCAATAGCACTTCTAGGGCTATATCCCAAAGAGAGCATACAAATGGGAAAAGGACCCACATGTACAAAAATATTCATAGCAGCTCTTTTTGTGGTGGCAAAGAATTGGAAATTGAGAGGATGCCCATCAATTGGGGAGTGGCTGAGTAAGTTATGGTATATGAATATAATGGAAAGTATTGTGCTATAAGAAATGATGAACAGGCTGACTTCAGAAAAACCTGGAAAGACTTGTATGGTCTGATGCTGAGTGAAGTGAGCAGAACCAAGAGAACTGTGTACACAATAACAGCCACGTTGTGTGATGACTAATATTGATAAACTTAACCCTTCTCAGCAATACAAAGATCTAAGAAATCTCCAGAGGCCTCGTGATCGAAAATGCTATCCACATCCAAAGTTGAATCGCTATCTTTTTTTTCTCTTCTGTTGAGTTTTGTTCCCTCTTTCTGATGGTTCCTCCTATTGCTTTTAATTTTTACTTACAACTTCACTAATGTGAAAATCGTTTAATAGGAAAGTAAATGTATAGCCTATATCAGATTGTGCACCACTTTGGGGAGGGTGGTGAGGAGGAAGGGGGAGAAAAATTTTAAACTCAAAAGCATATGGAAGTGATTGTTGATAAATCAAAATAGATTAATTAAAAAAAACAACAAAATTGGGAGCATTCTTTAATGAGACCCTGTATACTATTGATCCTAGATTTCCTCTTTGCTTTATCCCCATTTTATCCCCTGCCTTTGCTAACTCTCCCATTCTCCTATAACTTCTCCTCATCTTGCTGAATGGAGAAATTATTTTTGCTTTAGGATTTTTTTTATATACTAAGGATTTGATTACATATGTTCAATTCTATCTACTTTCCTTCCTTGCTCCATTTATGGTTACCTACCCAGTCTTCATTGAAGTTCCACTAAATACATTGATTCACCTCTGTCTTGATATTTGAAGCTCAAGGGTTTTGTTTTTCTGCAGGAAGTGATCTGTATGTATTTCTATTAATATGTAGTCTGTTTTCTTGAATTTTTGTTTGTTTGTTTATAGTTAGAAGTTCTTGGCAGTTTTCTTTTCTTATTTCTTACATTATGATTTGGAGGTTTTTTTTTTTGACTAGTAATATTCTTCTGAGAAGCCCACGATCCTTAATTTCCTAAATTCTTCCATCTTTTCTCATTTGTATTATTTGCTAATGGTTCTGTTTCATCTTTTAAACCCTCCCAGAGCTTCATGCTGAGGTTCTTCTGTTGCAAATCCACAAATTTCTCTATTTCATAAGGTTTTTGTTCAATTTTCTTTGTTTTGTAATCTTGATTTAGAGCTGTTTGCATTATTTTTAGACTTCTAACTCATCTTATTTTCCAATTTTTGTATCTTTCCTGATGGTTTGTCTGCTTGTGCTCTATATGTTGTAAACTATTTTCTTTTTCTGAGATCTTTACTGGCTTTAGTTTCTTTGCTTTTTGTGTTTTATATTTTCATTCATTCACTTTCTGACTCTTCTCTTTGATGGTGGCTTTATTCCCAGGATTTGTACTCAAAGCTGTTTCAACCTCCCATGGTGGGGAATTCACTTCTTCTCTCTCCCTTCCCCCCCCCAGACAAAGGCCTGACTAAAAGTCACTTGTCAAGGGGACAGCTGGCCTCAGCTGGATTCTAGTCTTCTTCCTAAAGTCCTGCCAAAATTTTTTACATAATACCCATTCCCTAGTTCCTTCCATTCTTTAGTAGATTGAGTTGTTTAGTCAATATCTAGAACTTTTATTGGCTGGGGGAATGGGCAGTAGATGTTCTGGGCAAAATTTCTACATTCTTGGAGTTTCATAACTTATGGACCTCTCCAGGCAGAATGGTTTTCCAATCTTATTAACCTTCATTATTCTGCAGGTAACTGGAAAGACTTGAAATCTACTTGCTGCAACAGAATGCTAGACTAAAGACAAGGCTTACCTTTGCCATTAGAAACTGCAGCAACAGACACATTTCTAAATGGATTTCAAAGTACAAATCTGTGGACTTTTAGCATTTTCCACTTAATTCATAAGGCTATTACCTTGTTGAGCTTCCTCATTTCTTGTCATGTGGAGAAAGCTGTAAGTGCTCTATTTCTGGTACATATTTCCCCTTTTTTGAGACTTAGTGGGGTGTTCTGGACTGGGACCAACTCAGGTCAATCCCCTGGTAGTTGGAACAAAGTGGATTTATAGGTCATTCAATGGAACAAAATGATTCATAGGTCATTCAATGACGAACAAAAGGAAATTTATTTAGCCATAGCTGTACACATATATACACATATACACATATACACATACACATATACACATACACATATACACATACATATATACATATTCACATATACATACACACATTCATACACATACATATAATTCCTTAAGTTGATTTAAATGACCAAAGCTCCCATTGGAATCAACCATCCAAGGACCAGCTCCTTCTACCCTTAACCCCTACTCCAGCTCCTAGAGACCATTTTGTATTCAGGCAATAAGAAAGTGACAGTGTGAGATCTTAGGTCCCCTATATTAAGCTCCTACCATGTGGGAACCAAAGAAAATGTCAAATCCTCCATCTCGTTCACTCTGGATGCTTAATAAGCATTTGTTGAAGTGAATTGAAATGGATTCTAAGAGAAAAAAAGAGTATATTATTCTTACTTGAAATGTCACTTCTGATGTGAATTGTGGCACTAGAACTCAGATCTGGATGGATGGTTATGTGTAAACTTGAATAGGAAGCTAGTACAATTACAGAACATTATTTCAGTAGATGCCACATATAGAAACACAGAAAGCAAAATGAATACTTGTTTAATCTTTATAGAGTACATTAAAGCAAATTGATCTGGGCTATGTTCAATTAGTAAGTATCTCTGGGCTACATTAAGTTAGGACATTTTTATGCAACATTACCTCTCTGAATCTCTCACTGTAAAGCATATACTATATAGGCCTTGGAATGATTTTTTAAACAAAATTTTACCCAGATAATACCCTTTTTACATACTGTACATGAGACATTTCTGTTATCCATATTGTATATGGATATACAGGTAATCTGGACCTGTGATTTCATCAATTTATAAAGGTTCTTTGGTGAGGGACCTTCCTTCACCATTGAAGTTTGGCAACTGCTCTGTAATTTATAACTACTGAGATTAAATGACTTGCTCAGGATCATACAACCATCATGTGTCAGAGGTGGGATTTGAATGCAGATCTCAGACAATATAACAAACTTCATGATCTACATGTCCTCAAGTAGCTTACATTCTCTTGAGATCATATACCATTTACCCAGAGAAATTTAATAAAATTCAAGAGAAATATAAACCCTGATTTAAATAGTCTTGGTGAAGTTCTACATATAAAGAGGAGTCTGGTCTAGAAGATCTCTTGAATATATTAAACAGAATTCTGAAGATTTTATCATTATCATTAATCATAATCATTATTCACCTCCATTTTGTACTTTTCTTGCATATAAAGTAATACAGAATGAAGGAGCTCTCCTATTGGAAGCAGGAAAGCTCAGCTCAACCAAGAGAGACAGTCCAGGAATTCACCCAAGGGGAATTTCCCTAAAGTCTCTGAAGTAGCAAGCTGGCAATCGGGACATGATGGAAACTGCCTGCTCCTCTAAAGTAAGACCCAGACTCTTAACAGGATGGATCACAGAACCATGTAATCCAACACCCTTGCTTTGTAGATGAGAAATATGGGGACTTTAAATGATGCCCAAATTTATATCTGTAAAGCAGGATTTGAACTCAGGTCCTCTAGCTACCAATCCTGATGATTTGAATTCATCAAAATAAAATTCCTTTTACTCCCCTCCCTAAATAGGCTTTATGCTGTTATCAAAAAGCATAATTTTGACTTTTCACCTCTCCTTGGTGCCAGGATTCACTGCTGTAGTCACATCTCTGAGACAAAATGGTGAAGGTTGAATTTGACCATATTGGACCCCTGGGGACTGGGGCAGCATCCACCTCAGGCAGAGAACATATTGTACCCATTAATGACCCCATCATTGGCTTTGACTGCATAGTCTAGGTATTCCAATATGATTGCATTCATGGCATGAACTTGCCCTTGGCGTGGCACTGCCAAGACAGAGAATAGAGAGCTAGTGATCAGTGGAAAAGCCATCACTGTCTTCCAGGAGAATCTAGAAACAAGTATGTAGTAGAGATCTTTGATGTCTTTACCACTAAGAAAAAGGCCAGTTCTCATTTGAAGGTGGAGGTACATGTGTCATTAACTCTTCCCTTTCTCCTAATGTCCCTATAAGATGGGAATGAACCACAAGAAATGCAATAATTCTCTTGAGATTGTCAGTAATGCCTCCTGATCTATGAATTGCTTTGCCCTCCTGGTCAAGGTCATTCATGATAACTTTAGCTCATGAATGGACTAATGACCACAGTTCATGTCGTTACTGTTATACAGATGGCAATAGATGGCCTTTCTGGCAAGTTGTGGGGTGGTGGGTATGGCACTGCTCAAAACATCATCCCCACTTCCAAAAGTGCTTTTCAGGCTATAAACAAGGGCATCCATGATCTGAAGGGGAATCTAACAAGCATGGTCTTCCATGTTCCCACTCCCAATGAATCTGCTATGGATCTGACCAGGACAGCTTGCCAAACATGATGATATCAAGAGAGTGGTAAAACAAACACAAGGGACTCTGTTTTGAAGGACATCTTGGGTAATATATCCTACGATTTTAACAACGGAACCCACTCTTTAATGCTGGTGTTGGTATTACACTCAGTGACCATTTTGTTGAGCTCAGTTCCTCCTACGACAATGAATATGGTTTTAATGACAAACTTCATGATCTTCATGGTCTCTAAAGACTAAAGTTGAAAGCCGTAAATCTTCAACCTTGGGCAAAAGAGGAGTTTCTGACTTATTTCCCCATTCACAGTCTTTGCCCCAATGTCCTTGTGCAGTACTGGGGAGAAGCATAGAGCCCTATGTTATTTACCATAGATAAAGTCACAATATTCAGTGCAAAAAAAAGTTTAATTTTGAAATTCAATATTTACAACAATAAAAAAACCTAAGATCAGAATATGGCAATAAAAATAGCTACAGGTTGTATTCCAATAACCTAGGCCTAGAGAAACAGAAGAAAAGCTTTCTGCTCTATCGCCCAGCAGTGAGCAGTTAAATTCATCATGAAACAAGAAAAGAAAACCACAAAGTACATGAATTAACTGTTTTTGTCATTTATTCAGATACAAACTCTGAAAAATTTTGACCCCTGAGTCATAATGATTCAAGCCATTTAAGAGACACTTTGATATAATCTCTCTAGGACACCTGAGGTCAGCCTTGAGAGTGCATTTACTCACATCCAAACATTTATTCCTATAGCAACCAACAGTAAATGTCTTAATATCTAAATTTCTGACTTGTGTAAAACTTAAATAAGGAGTTGTGACATCTGTTTCAGGGCCCTGAAGGGATGGCAATATTCATAATGAAAGGCTTTTGAGGCCTGGATCTACAGAATTCAGAGGAACCAATAAGCGCCATTAGCAAGTACTAGCATATGATTTATTATACCAGATGAGCTAGCACAGACTCTCATTAATGTAGAACTTTTAATGCAAATGAAAAAAGAAATTGCTTTTAAGTTTTCACATCAGTTTGTTCCATTATAAACAATGCCAGTTTTGATTTGCATGGGTTCTCTAAGATAACTACTTTTGTAATAAATTTAAATAAATGTTTGTAAGCCATTTAAAAATTAGCAATTAAATAATAACTACAGACAACCAAATTAGACAGATTCATGTTCTCTGTAGTCAATCAAATGAGTATTTGCATGTTTTGCCTTTCAAACTTTTCTAGCTTGCTTGCCTTTATCTGAGCAGGGCATAATTCTTCCTTCAAAGAAATATATGTCATATGGTTTCAGTCTGTATATAGACACACATCAATACATACTTGACAGTGAGGGATCATAGGAATGATAACAGGCATCTGGGTGGTATAGTGGATAGAGTACTGGACTTGGAATAATGAAGAATTGAGTCTGAATCCTACCTGAAGCAATTACTAGTTGTGTGATTCTAGACAAGTCACTTAACCTTTCTCAGACCCAGTTTCCTCATCTGTAAAATGGTATCAATAAAGGCACCTACCATTCAGGGCTGTTGTGAAGACTCAAACAAATGAGATGTTATATGTAAAGTGCTTTGTAATCTTTACAGAGCTGTATAAATGAGAGTTTTATCAATAGAGAAAACACAGAAGGCATACAGGAAGAAATATATTTATACATGTCACTGTATAGCTATCTATAAAGATATATGAGTGTGCATATGTGTGTGTGAGAAAAAACATCCTTATGTAAATGGCTTTTGCTAATTTAATTTTATTTGGAATGACAAATGGGGGAGGAAGATGCCCAGTATGGGTTTATAAGGGATATTAAGGTAGATGGAATCAGAGGTGGACTAGAGTGACCTACTAACAGTAGATTTATCAAGGATGGTGGGTGTCTAGCTTCAAGCCCAGAACTTCTGACTCATGAATTTGGAGATAATTTCCATTGTATAGAAAACTGTCATCTGTTTTCTTATTCATAGAAATAAGAGGGAAGAAAGACAGAAAAGTCCAAGTTATAAGCAGTAAAGGCAGAGTCAGTAAAACACTCAGTGTAAGGGGGAGGGAAAGTAGTCATATGATTTCAGTCCTCAACTGATCTACTTCCTTCATGTTACAGATGAGGAGAAAGTCCCAAGAAGGTAAAGTGATCTGCCCCAGGTCATGCAGGTCTTAAGTACCAGACACAGGATTTATATCTATTTCTTCTGCCTCCAGATACATGCTTTTTCAACTACCTAATATGCTATAAATATCTACACTCATTCCACTTTGTAGACTGGAATTTTTGTAAATTTTTAAAAATCTCCTTATGTAACACATTAAAAACCACTTAAATGTAAGTCTAACAAGGGGACTACAATTTATTCCATATTCATATAGAATCAGGTTTAAAAGAACAAATGCATTTGAATTATTATGAAAGATAGAAAATGACATTAATGCTATAATGTTCCTTAGCTGAGAAATCTAAAAATGATTTTCATGGTATGACTATCTCAACAGAATATACTAGGCTAATTACCTTAAAAATACAAGTTGGCCTACAGGATTCTGGGGCAGTCCAAATGTGTTTGTTTCCCTGAGTCAAGTATAGAAGAAATTGCCTTTAACTTCCTTATATGACTTAGCAAAAGATTCAGATATCATATGACTATTCTGATAAATCCTTTAAGTGGTAAATAGTTGAATGAAAGTGTTGATTTGTTTTGGCATGAATCAATGTGACTAGATAGACAAGAGATCATTTTTAGTAGCAAGGGTTTACTGACTAAAATATAATAATAAAAATATTGATATTGCTTTCTGCTTTGTACATGGAAGTCTGGGTGGTCTATTCCTGAGATGGCTGAATAAGGAGCAGGGTAGAGAAGGAAATAAAACAAGAAATTAGAAAGATTCCTGGCCTCTGAAAACAAAGCTTCAAAATCCATCATCCAAAGGGAAAAAAGCTATTAAGTTGGTATTCTACTATCCAGGGCAAATTCAATTTGAGTGGTTAAGGGAGCTACAGGGTACCAGTGGTTAAGAAAGCTACCAGAAAGCAGAAAGGCCTCACTACTCCATACTGTTTGGAATAGTGATTTCAAGATACTCACAGAAATGATGGGGCATGAGTCTCCAGGGCTGAGGACACAAAACAGCCCAATCAGATGCAAGACAAATGTTGGCCCATTGCCCAGAAAGTACAAACCTGTGCCTCTACCAGCTCCAGGGAATCCCTGACACCAGGGAAGGAGGTTGTAGTCAAGAGCACAGTAGTAGGGGAAGGCAAGACTTAGGAGACAGGTATCCAAAGTTGGTAGCTGGGCCTAGGAGGGGCCACCCATGCTGTGCTGTACAGGGACAAAACTGGACTACACGCCTTAGAGTCAGTGGTTTGGGAGATAGACATAGGATGGAAGTACTCTTATATCCCCATTCCCTCTTATTTCAGCAGCATGGAGTAAAGCAGTTATAGCTCTAGAAAGAGGTGAAACACAGTCAAGGTGATAGTTGAGTGGCTGGGCATATCAGGAATGGAATCTGATTCTTTGTCCTGAGGATGACATAATTCAGTCATGATAGACACATACTTTATAAAGAGCAGAAGTTGTCTTCCTGAAAAATGCTGTTGTTCTTCCTTTGTTTTTGAAAAGGGCCATTGACATCACAGGTTAATATTGTGATTTGCCCATGAATCAGATTTAAGAGAAGCAGAGGTATCAGCCTCACTCTCTCTTCCACATTTGTCAAAGTCCAGCAGCAAGATAAAAATTAAGATGACTAGTGATGGCCTGAGATCCAGTGGATGACCTTGGTGTCTTTGATGCCTGACCAAGCAGCTTCAGCTGCTTCATCGCCATTGGAACTAATTGTTCTCATCTACCAATCCTGTGAGAAGTCTTCACATGCTTGGGTTGGTTGTCCCCCTTAATTCTCCGATGGGTGTGAGGCTTATTGATTACCTTAACTTGGTTTATACTGCCTGCCAATATGGTTTTACCAGGATGTGGAAACTGTCCATGCTATAGTTTCTTGGAGTTACAAGTAAGAGTTGGGTGATAGGTAGATACCAAAGGTAGATGAGCAGCCCTGAAAAGGGCTCAGCAAGGTCTCACACCTGATAGTCCTCCCTAAACAAAATATAGCCACTTAATATATTCTAATTTTCCACAATTAAAGGTAAAATAACAAATCATGAACTTTTAGCAAATAACAAAGTCAAAGTAAGTTTTTGAATGTTTGATCTTCTTCACAGTAAGCTACTAGTTAATTAATTTTTAGCTAATGAAGATTAGTATTTGTAAGATCTCAGGATAGATTGACTTGCATTAGACAGGACATTAAACGTTAAATCTCAGGCATAGTGTGAGAAGAATTTCCTAAGAGCATATTTTCCATGCTCAAGTGGTCTGCAGATTTTGTCTAGAAAGACATGGCAAAGCTTATTTTGGGGGTTCTTTCTACAATATCTTTAAATTTCATCATTATTGTTTTTGCAAAAACTCCTACTGAAATTAAAAAAATATATATTTTAAAATACATATACTAGGAAATGAAAAACAAGATCTGTATTCTTGATTTATCGATATTTATACACTGATATTTAATCCTGATGTAAGGGTGGACTGGAAAAGAAAAAAAGTTCCAGAAGCAACATTAAAATATAAATGGAACATTAGCACTCCACTGGGAGGTATTCACTGTGCTTACAAAGAGGAATTGTAATTTTTTAAAAAGCTGATCTTCCAAAGCATGAAGCTCAAGCCAAAAGAAAAGGCTAAAGATACTAAGCAGGAAAGAGAGTTTTTTAAAAAAATATTATTTTATTCATACAAAGCCCTTTATACCAAAGGGGGGAAAAAACTCATTATATTCTTATTAAACAGCATCCACTCAGCAGCATGTTGGAACTTTATTTCAAGGCTTGTTTCCTCTTGGCAAATTCAAGGCAAGTAGAAAATACTGCTGCTATGTATGAAAACAGAGTACACAGTTGACAATTAAGGTTAGTTGGCATTTACCTCATTTATAATGATCCAGTGACAGTCATAAGCAACCAAATTAGTCTCCACGACCTAGAATAGAAAACAAACCAGCTGTCAGTCAGCATTACTCATGAAAACCAGATGGATTCTCTCTGCAAATGGGAGACTGAGGGGCAAAAAGAAAACAAAGTTTTGAAAGACCTTTGTAATTCAGTTGAGGATAGCAAACCTTTAACAGCATATTGGGAAAGCATTTCTGTTTCTGTTAGGTTTGCTAATTAAACAGAGAAATGGAATTCAACTTGGGAAATAGCTTAATAATAACAATAATTTGCAAACAAATTGAGTGAGATATAGAAATAAAGATAGAGGCAAGAAAGGCTTAGATAAAATTTTATTATGCCTATATATTAGTGCACACACAGATGTGTATTTATAGATATTTATATAGACATGTTATACAGAGGTTCTCAAAAGTCTTAGTCCAGATTTAAGCTGTTAAAGCATACTATTGTTATGAAATATTGTTGAAATTATTATTAAAGCTTATTAAGCTTTAATGGCTTTAAGCTGCACTAAGAGTTTTGGGAAAACCTGTTATCATTCTATCTCTTAATCTATCAATATAAATAGCATGAATGGCAGTGTTCTGGCTGTATTAGTGAAATCACAAAGTCAAGCCATAAAATCTCAGCGAAAATCACAAAGTCATAAAATCTCAAGGTTATCTGGTGAAATCCAACTCGTACCTGTCAAGGAATCTCCTCTACAACAGTACACTTGAAACTGTCTTACAATAAGGAGCCTGTCCCTCTCAGTCAGATCATTTTAACAGGGGAATGCACTACTCCAGGCAGTTTTTTCCCTTATATTAAATAGATATTTGCCTCTCAATAAGTTCTATTTATCACTTCTATTCCTCTAAGTCCAAGAAGCATAAGTTTAATTCTATGTCTACATGAAAACATTTCAAATATTTGAGGGCAGTTGTCATATGTCCCCTTTCCCTCCCTCCAAATCTTGTCTTCTCCAGGCTGAAAGCCTATAACTAGAAAATCATTTCTCACTAGGCAAAATTTTGTCATTGAATTCTTGTCTTTTTTATTTTTCTGAGGCAATTGGGGTTAAATGACTTGCCCAAGGTCATGGAGCTAGTGAGCATCATATGTCCAAGGTCAGATTTGAACTCAGGTCCTCTTGATTTCAAGGACAGTGCTCTATCTACTGCACCACCTAGCTGCCCCTGAATTCTTGTCTTTTAAAGCCCATTTCAGATGCTATGTTCTCTGTAAAGCTTCTTCTGACTGAAAGATTTTTTTTCCTGCAGATCCCCCATAATGCTGTTTGTTGCTCTCTGTTGTAGCGTATATTGAAACTCTCTTTCTAACTTCCTAGACTGTATGCTCCATGATGTCTGTTTTCTGTCCAGTTATACTCATTAAGATGCTTACATGCTTGCTATTGTCCCTTTAAAATGCATATTTTGTCATTAATAATTCTTCCTAAATCATCTCAATGACAAATTAATAAACTTGCCTTGAATGTGTTCATTTAAACCATTGGTTTAAAAAAAAAGTTGAACAAAACTAAGCAATAGGCTGAAACCTGAGGCATTTCATGAGAGACCTCTATATCCTAATATAAAATTTTATTAAAATATATTTTCTTCTCTGACACTAATAGTAAAAACATTGAAATCTATGGAGAGAATATTGTTACTTCAGTGAAATTTCCTTCATTCCAGAGGTTACTGATGAATCACCAAAAAGCATATTATTTGGATCCATTGTATGTAGACATTGCAACACTATTATTGTCAAATATATAATTGTTAACAATATAATTGTTAGAATAATAATAAATCAGCTGGGTGGCAGAGTAGCCAGGGTTCTGGATTTGGACTAAGGAATACTTGAGTTCAAATACTTCCTCAGGCATTTAACAGCTACTTGACAATGAGCAAGGCATTTAATCTCTGTTGGTCCCAATATCCTAATCTGTAAAATGGGAATAATGGCATTTAAGTTTTCTAGAAGGCTCAAATGAGATAACACACGTAAAACACCTTCAAGTACTAGATGAATGTTATTATTTTATAAATTGAAGAAACTCCCTCACTAATACGAATCAAAAGCTGGTCTCAAAAGTTATAATCACAGTGAGTAGCCTGGGACACTGAGAGATTATTTGACTAGTCTAGTCATATAACCAGTAGGTCTCCAAGTCTGGATTTGAACCTAGATCTTTCTTACCTGAAACCTGTATTCACCAAGGATGGAGAACATGCAGCCTCAAGATCTCATGTGGCCTTCTAGGTCCTTAGTTGAAGCCTTTTGACTGAATCCAAGTTTTATAGAACAAATCCTTTTAAAGGGATTTGATCTGTGAAGTTTGGATTCAGTCAAAGGGCCATACTTGAGGACTTAGAGGGCCACATGTGGCCTTGAGCCCACAGGTTCCCCACCCCCACACTATACCATGATGACTTTATCTTATTTTAGATGGGGAGATTAAGTCTCCTTGTTTCACCTGGGCTGGAGGTGCAGTGGGCCCTTGAAGGCCCAATCCTACTTTGACCTGCTTGGTTTCCAACGTGGGCCATTCCGCCCCTCCTCAGGCAGCTTCTCCACCTCAGCCTGTCTGCTCCAGGGGGCCAACCACATAGGTGCCAGACAGTGTGGTCATCCTTAGTGTATATAAGCTTTAGCCTACTGTAGCTTGGAACTCCCAAACTGAGATGATCCACCAGTCTCAGCCTTCCCAGCAGCAAGGACTACAGTTATGTGTCACCATGTGCAGCCTGTCTTTTACAAAATCTTTCTCTCTCATTAGGAACTTAATCATCAGCAAATATGAACATATAAAGAAAAAATAATCAAATGTTTCATATAGTTGCTCACTCATCATACATATTTTTGAAAACTCTTCATGAAGTTGAAAAGGTATTTGAAAAAGTTTAAATTTATTGAGATGATTTCTGTGTTAGAAGTGACAGATATATCTATATGTATGTATATGTATGTGTGTGTGTGTGTGTGTGTGTGTGTGTGTATATATATATATATATATATATGTATATAATATTGCAAACTGGCCTTCTAATAAGAATGAGACAACAGATAGACAAAAATATACTATATCAGTATCTCAAGATATTAAAAGAACCAGAAGAGGATTTAAAATATATTTTGTTGATTATTTTTGGGAAACAGTGGAATAAAAATATAAAAAAAATGAGTATGCATGGGGGGTGGTATCTGTGTCTAGGGAGGGAGTGCTTATGTTGACTAAATCATGGCTGTATCAAAGTATCAACATATACTTTACTGAGAGGTCTTCGAAGTAGAGTCACTTGTTCATTAACATAACCTTTTTGTGATTTACGATAAATTTTTTTTGTTTTGCTTTGTTTTTTTTGTTTGTTTTGCTTTTTGTTTTTGCTAGGCAATGGGGTTAACTGACCTGCCCAGGGTCACACAGGTAGTAAGTGTTATGTGTCTGAGGCTGGATTTGAACTTAGGTCATCCTGAATCCAGGGCCGGTGCTTTATCCACTGCACCACCTAGCTGCCCCAATAACAAGTTTTTTAATACCTTCTTTTTTCCATTTCTAAAATTCAAGACTTTTCTATGAAGAACCAGGATGCTTAACATTTATTATTCAACACATCACATTTAATCCTTTTAAATATATATTAAAATGCATATTTAAAAAAATAGATAATAAAGACTTTCAGGCTTTGCAGAATTCTTAAATTGTGAATCATACAGGCTAAAAGTAGTAACAGCAATTCATGGTTATGTAGTGTTTTAAAGTTTGTCTCCTAGTCATCTCACTGGAATCCTGTAAAATAGGTAGAGATTTATAAACCCAGATGTTAACAGCATAAAAGTTTGAAGAGTTTTGGGAACCTTTCATTTTTAAATGAATAGGTTTACTTAATATTGTAAGGACCATATGTACATATTCCAGCCTGGATCCTGCTGTACTCTAACAGAGTAACTCAAGTATAATAGAAAGGAGGCATCTTTGCTCAAAGTCCCCCTACCTACCCACCCACCTCAAGGAGCTATATATTAAGGGGATTGAGCAAAGAAAAAAAATTACTCTCAAAACACCAGCAATGAACAAAGACACACCATCTGTCACACCCAAGAACTCTAGAAGTCTTACATCTTTAGAAATGCCTGGCAGTTTATCCCCATACCTTTCGTTACTCATTCTCAAATCTTCTATTGAGCAAAATGCAAGACAATCTCATATGGAAAAAATAACAACAAACCTCACCTCACTGCCAAGCTATCTATCTCATTGGTAATAAATTCATGTGAAATACGTCCTATAATGACATAAGACAGTGTAATTAAATAAATAATTACCACAGGTTATTCTTCACTCTGCCTGGAGTTTAAGAAGATTGCCCTGGCTTCCTTTGCAGAACTACCTGAAAAGTCTAAACACTGGCAATATAAGTGATCCCTTAGGGCTAGGTCAATGGCTTTTTGTAGCTTCATCAGGGCAGATGGAAGGCTGCTTGTCTCTTTGCTCCACTTCTAAAATTTCAAGGTGAAACCAACGCACAGTATGTATTGTGGAAGAGAAACCACCCAAAATAAGTAGTGAATTCTAAGCATGTGACTAGTTAATATTAAAGAAATATATCTTCCCTTCCTCTCCTCTGCTAATATCCCTCCTACCTCATGCATCAAATGAAAACATGGTTCAGATCATTGGGTTTTGTTTTACTATGTTTTTCATCCTTTAGCACATTTCTAAAAGTTCTACAATTTTCTTGAAAATAGAATAAAACAAAACAAACATGTCCAGAAAGCAGATAGGGAAGATGGCGGTGTGGTGGGAAACAAAATAAGAGTCTTCCCAACAAAATGTAATGGTGTTGTGTTTGCAAGCATGCTGGTGGAAGTAGTGAGGTGGGATAGGCTGACCTCTAAGCTGCAAATGTAGTAAGGAACAAACGAAGAGAAAGAAAAGATGAATGTAAAAGTAGAGGAAAATGAAAAGGATGAGAGAAACAGTCACAAAGATTTCAAGGCAGACGGGTATGTGTCCTGTCTTAATATCTGCCATTACTTTTATCCAAAATGAAAGGCAATGGAGAAGATAATTTTTTAAAAAGTCTTTATTTTCAGTCTTTGTTTCATGACCATTTTACAGCAAATTGTCATAAAAGAAAAAAAATAAAAAGATTGTGATTTCTAAAATATGTTAATATATAATAAACCAAAAGAATATAATTTCTAAAATGTGTTAATATATAACAATCTAAAAGAAGTATTATACCAACAAAGTGAAAAAGATAAAGTAAATTTAATCAGTTGGCCTAAACTACTCTATAATTAAATGCATAGGTAGTACTCTAGTTAATTGTGGCAAACAGATGGTCATGAATGATTTAATATGTCCTTATATCACTCTTGTTTTTTTGTCCTTACTCTTTCATTTAAAATTTTATGTTCCAAATATTTCCTGCTACCAAATTTTTGCTCAGAGAACATTGCAGGGTTGCTATATTCCTTTGATAGCCAAGGTATTTATGAACTTACTGTGCAAAAACCATAGGTGACTGAGTATAGAAATTATCGAAGTATGGTTCCACAATACAATTCTGCCACAAATACCATTTGTTTTCAGTATTGTAAGTCTCTGAAGTGCAGTGCAACACTTTGGTCATGCCAAAGTGTTTAGAACATCCATACTTATTGGACAAAGGTACAAAGCTTTGGCATTAAGGCACATACAATGACAATATGAAGTCCTATTTCTTTTTGCTAAGATATAAATGTATATGGTTTGGAACCTGGATAGGGATTCATATTTTTTCCCCTTTTCTTTTAATTTTTTTTCCTTGCAAGAATAAAAGCAACAGAATAGAGAGATACTGCAGAGATTTTTTTTTTTTAATTTAATGCAGTCTTTGACTCCCAAGGAAATCCAGCAGATGGCATCAGTAATCCCTTGTGAAGATAATGGCCAGCATGATAACATTCTGAAAAGACCTTTTTTTTTTTTTTTGTATTTTCCCTTGAGCTCAGCATGGTTCCTAAATTCTCTTCCCTTTTTATCCAAGCAGTCACTACAGTACTACTCTATGCCTGTTGCTTTGTAGTCTTTGCTCTGATCTTCCAGCTGGAAGACCACTCACATGTCTTTGTCCAAATCCAATAATGATTACTGCCAATGTTATTTCATAAACGGATATTATTGTTATGGTTATTGCTGGGTAGTTGGGTCTTCCTTCCTACATTCCTTAAAAGATGGAGATATGCCATCTTTGAGATTTAGCCAACACTTTTCTACCTGCTCTTCTGTAATGCACAAATAGGGTACTAATATAAGAAAATAGAGAATTTAGATGGTGTCTGTGGGAAGCCCATGTCTTTGAGCTCTGTGTTACTGAGGAAGAACTGAACTGCTAACTGATGCCTTTCAAGTGGTCACTGATTATCCTTTTCCTGGGAGGAACTCTTTTTTTTTTTAACTTTTCAGAAACTACTTTTTTCTCTCTCTCTCTCTCTCTTTTCTCTCTATGCCTATGAAGAATAGCTAATGAAAGGGAGAGGATCAGTGTCTCACAATGTAAAACAGGAAAAAGGGGAAAGGAAAAATTAAATTGTGTCTATGGGTACAATCTTTCAATCAGTTCTTATCACTTCAGTCTTAGATGCTCTTTCTAATTTAAAAATAAAGTTAACTAATTAATAAGCATCCATTAAGCACCTGCTATCTGTCAAACTCTGTGCTCCCTGTAGGGAAAACGATACCAAAATGAACAAGTTCCTGCCCTCAAGGAGTTTACATTCTGTTGGTAGAGATAATAAGTACATATATAAATATTGTAAAGGTCAATGGAATCAACCACACCATGGAACTATCTCTTCATTTCAGTTATTCTTTTCTCCTCCTGGCTTAGCTCTTCTTGTCTTTATAATGGTTTGGCTTTGCTGAAAATGATCTGCAAATGGATTCTTTTGCTTGCTCTGTTACAATGGCATGTAAAACCATAGGCTTAAGAAAAAGAAAGAATCTCAAGAATCATCTAGTACAAGTCTCAATGAATCTCTTCTATAATGGTCCCTACCTATAGAATTTGAGTTTCTGCTTTAAGAACTTTGGTAATCAGGAGCTCCTCCTTACCTAGAGATGCCTCTTACATTTTGGAGAACTGTTTTTTAGAAAGATTTGGTTATGTTGAGCAGAAATTTGCCTCACCATAATGCCCACCCATTTATTCTTGTTTAGTTCTCCCATGTCAAGTAAAATGATTCCTACTCCACATGATAGCATTAAATAGGTCAACTATTATCATAGCCCTTTAAGTTTTCTCTTCTTGAAACTCAAAATTCTAGTTTTTTCAACCAGGTCTTATATGACATGCTTTTCAATACCTTCCTGGTCACTCTCCTCTGGATGAACAATAGTTAAAGAAAAAAAAAAACAAACAAAAAACCTCCTAAAATGTAGCAACCAAAACTGGATGCCATTTTCTCTATGTGGTCTTACTAGGGCAGTAGGACTATCATTTCCCTTGCTCTTGACATTGCTTTTATAAACACAATGTAAGTTATCAAGGCCCTTCTTTTTCAATTTCATTTATTTTTGCTGTATTTTAAATTCTGAACTGCCTCCCACACTCCTCTCTCTCTCTCTCTTCTCTCTGTGTGTGTGTGTGTGTGTGTGTGTGTGTCCATATTATGCATACTGGAGAAGGATACCATCTTCCTTCATAGGTACTTTGTGGGTGATTTGAGTATTTATAGCACTAAAATAACTTAGTTATTCATAGTTATTCTTTGAACAATATTGTTGTTATTGTATATAACATTATCTTGGTTCTGCTCATTTCACTCTTCATTATTTCATGCAAATATTTTCATGGTTTTTTTTTCTAAAATCAACCTGCTGTTAAAGAAAAAAAAATAGGACATGTAGGGTTTTGCCCCCTCTTCCCTGATCGTGTTGGGAAACAGACTCAATAGGTATTGCTGGGTCAAAGGCTATGTACAGTTTAATAACATTTGGGGCATAATTCCAGATTGCTCTCCAAGATGGCTGCATAAGTTCTACCAGCAGTATATTAGTGTCCAAATTTTTCCACATCCCCTATAAGATTTGATATTTTCCCCTTTTGAAATTTTAGCGAAAAGCTGGGTGAAAAGCTGTTTTAATATGCATTTCTTTAATCCATAATGATTTAGAGCATTTAATCATAGGACTATATAAAGCTTGGATTTCTTCATTGAAAAACTATCCGTATATTTGACCGTTTGTCAATTGAAGAATGATTCATATTCTTACAAATTTGACAAAGTTCTCTATATATTTAAGATGAGATCTTTATCTGAGAAAATGTCTATAACATCCCTCTCCCAATTTTCTGCCTTTTTTTCTAATCTTGCCTACATTGGTTTTATTTGTACAAAATTTCTTTTTAATTTATTGTAATAAAAACTATCCATGTTAAATCTTGTAATACTATCAATTTCTTGTTTATTCATAAATTCTTCTCCTACCCACAAGTATTCTAGGCAAGATTTCATGGTGTGTTTTTTTTTAAATTTAACTTATGATATCTCCTTTATGTGTAGGTCCTGTATCCATTTTGACCTTATCTTGGTAAATGGTGTGATATATTCATCTATACCCAATTTCTGGCATACTGCTTTCTAGTTTTCCCAACAATTTCTTCCAAATAGTGAATTCTTATCCTAAAAGCCTAAATCTTTGCATTTGTCAAATATAAGGTTACTATACTCATTTACTACTTTGTGTATTGTATGTCTACTGCATTCCACTGATCCACCTTTCTATTTCTTAACCAGTACCAGATAGTTTTGATAATTAGTGTCTTATAATATAGTTACGATCTGATACTTTTAAAACTCCTTTACATTTTTTCCATTAATTGCTTGATATTCTCAACCTTTCGTTCTTCCAAATAAATTTTGTTAATTTTTTCTAGCTTTATGAAATATTTTTTGGTAATTCAATTGGGAAGACATTGAATAAGTAGATTAATTTAGATAGAATTTTCATTTTTATCATATTGGCTCTATCTAACTACAAACAATGTTTCTCCAATTACTTAAATCTGACTTTATTTGCATAAAAATGTCTTATAATTATTTTCATGTAGCTCCTTTGTTTGTCTTTGCAGGTGTATTTCTAGGTATTTTATGCTGTTTACAATTATTTTAAATGTGGTATCTCTTTAAATGGGGAAGCTGTGAGACTACAATATATCACAATGATTATACAGCGTAATCAAGCAAGATTTATATCAGGAATGAAGGAATGGTAAACATAAGAAAAACCTATTAGCATAATTGATTATATCGATAATAAAAGTAACAAAAAAATCTATCAATAGAAGCAGAAAAGGCTTTTGATAAAATAGAACACTCATTCCTACTTTTAAAAAATCACTTGAAAACATAGGTATAAATAGATTTTTCCTTAAAAATGATAAGAAGCATCCACCTTAAATCAATAGCAAGCATTATTTGTAATGAGGATAGGCTAGAAGCCTTCCCAATAAGATCAGGAGTGAAACATGGATGCCTATTATCACCAATATCATTTAATATTATATTAGAAATGTTAGCAATAGCAGGGCTCTTTGTGCAACCAGCATGTTCTTGCTCTTCCTTACCCACAGCCATGCTCCATCTGGTCAGCGCACCTGGGCCCTGCATCCAGTGCCAGCATAGGGCCCTACAATTTTCCCTTGATCAGCTGTCTGACCCTACTACTCTATGGGGAGAAAGTTCCTGAAGCTGAGGCTACCTCCAACACAGCCACCCCCAGGGCTTTTTGTTTGTTGATTCAGAGGTGGTGATTCAAGTTTGTTGATTCACTTCAATCAAACCAGACCACCACTAGGTGAGGTCAAGTCTTTCCTAACATCCTCCCAAGTTGCCATAGGCTGGACAACAGCTTTACCCTGATTTTGAATTTTCTGCTGTGCTAAAGTTCATTTTGAGGCATTATTTAAATTGTTCTTTGAAGAATTTGGGAGAGCCAAGTAAGTTCCTGCCTTATTCTACCATCTTCCCAGAATCCTCTCATCATAAACCTTTTTGACTATCAAATTTCATTGCTGATGCACGTCAAGTACAGAATTGTTGAATATCAGAAGAAGGGAATTTTGAGGTCATTTAGTCCAACCACTATACTTCATAGATATTTAAACTTCGGCCTAGAGACATGAAATAGCTTGATCAGGTCTTAACAGCTAGTCTGAACGAAGACGAATCTGAAGCCAGCTCAGTTATATAAAAGCAGAGTGGTAATAAAGTCAAGATTCTTGAGTCAATCAATACCCATTAAACACCACTCTGTTTCAGGAACTCAGGTTTCAGGTACAGTATTAGACGGCTACAGAAATCATAGTCCCCAGGACAACGTGAAGGAATAATCACAAACAAATTATGACTAACGGGAAAAGTAACTCAACAAGATGCTCTGTTAATAGTGGATGAGCAGTAACATCATACATAAAATGAAAAATTGCCAATTCAATTTCATTTTTCAGATTCATTTGCTATTAAAAGCTTTGTATCAATAACTTTATTTTCAATTTTATTTACAAAAGTTAAGAAACACAAAGTGCACTTCATTCATTTATAATACAACTATGACAGCATGGTACAGTGGATAACATGCTCATCCTGTCATCAGGAAGACGTGGATTTGATTTTCTCCTTAGATACTTAATTCTACAACTTCTGGTAAGTTATTTAATCTTTCTGCACCTCTTTTTCCTCATCTGTAGACTAGGCATAAGCGTTGCACCTACCTAACAGAGTCATTGTGAGGAACAAATAAAATAATGTATTTAAAGAACGTTATAAGCCTTAAAGTGCTGTATCAATGTGAGCTATTATGATTAATGGGCCCCTTCTATTGAAGTTCTTCATTATTGTTTCATCATGGCATCAAGGAACTCCAGGTTCTCAAAGACAATACTTTGTTTTTGAATGATTGCATTCTAGAAGGTTGTAATGCCATTGCTTAGTCACTGTTTCTCAAAATAGAAAAGTAAATGTTGCAGTTTGCAAAATTATTATGTTTAATTATATTCTGGTATACTTAGAATTCTTCATGAAAATTCATGGAAAGAAAATTCTAGGTAATATGTGAAACTCAGGTTCTCCATCCTTCCTATCAAGCTGCAGGGGTATTAAGAATGGGCTCAGTGACAAACTCTCTCTTGACAGAAGGCCAGTTCAGCTAAGTTCAGAGAGGCTTACTACCCAAGTGACTAAAGGGTGATTAATATTTGGCCTCCAGTAACCTTCAAAGAACATCTACAAATTGTAGAGTGATAGACATGAGTAGTGAGAGTAAATTAGGTTCAAACAATCAAACATACAAGTACAAGATGGGGAAGAAATGATTAGAAACCCATTTGTTTGAAAAAGATTGGGTAGGACTACAATGTGAGTTAATAATGTGATGTGAAAGCCAAAAATAAAATTAATAAGATCTTGGGCTGCACTGAGAGACAGCGATTAAAGCAATAAGGAGCTTATAGTTCTACTTTATTCTGACCTGATCAGACCACAACTAGAGCACTGTATTCAGCTCAAGGCGCCACAGTTTAGAAAGGACATCGATATGCTCTCATGCTTACTATCTGTATGATCATGGGCAAATCCTCTCCCTGAAATTCAGGTTTCTCATCTACGAAATGAAGTAGTGGGACACAATGATCTCTGAGATCCACTATCTCTTTGATCTCATAAAAATATCCAGAGGAAGATCGCTATGGTGAAGGGCTTTGAGGTTATGTTATATGAGGATCTGGTGAAGGAACAGAGGATCATTAGTCTGGAGAAGTGAAGACGTGGAGGAAATGATTACTGTCTTCAAGTGTTCAAAAGCATGTCACATAGGAGTGGGACTGGAAATATACTGATTCACATCAGAAAGCAGAACTAGGATTAATGGATGTAAGTTGCAAAGAGGCGACTTTATAACTTTATTTTAGATGTCAGGGCAAATACATACATACATATATATACATACATACATATGTATATATATATATATGTACACATATATGGAGACATATATAATATACAAATATATAGATATATCTACATACATATGGATATATATTATATGAATACATAGACATATCTCTATACATTGTTTCTAACTAATGACATTCATATACCAGAACTTGTTTAGTCATTTTCTAGTTGATGGATATTTACTGTTTCTAGTTCTTTACTACTAGAAAAAGTGCTGCAATGATTTGTTGTATATGAGGACTTTTCTGTTATCATTGACCTTCTTGGGGCATATTCTATGGATATAGATAAGCATAAGCAATGGACATATACACAAATATATATGTATGTATATACATGTATATATAAACACAAATATATATAGATTTTATACATATAAAAATATATAGGTTTTATATAGATAGATATACAAATTATGTGTGTGTGTATATATATATGTATATATGTATATATATATATATATATATATATATATATATATATGGGAAGAGAGAAAAAGAGAGAGAGAGAGAGAGAGAGAGAGAGAGAGAGAGAGAGAGAGAGAGAGAGAGAGAGAGAGAGAGAGAGAGCACTTTGTAACTATTAGCTGTTCAAAAGTAGAATGAGCTTCCTTGGAAAGTGATGAATTCCTTCTCCCTGAAATTCTTCAAGCAGAAGGTGGATGACCACTTAGGTGTGCTACGGTGAACATTTCTTTCAGTGGTCTAAATGACTACTGAGGTTCCTTCAAACTCTCAAATTTTCTGAATGTGATTATGAAATAATAGCTCCTTGAATATCAAAGTTAGGAGAACCTTTTCTGTCACACATGGTCTACTGACAACCTTTTCTGAAGTCTTCAGGTTCATTTCTGAAAGAGCATTAGTTCAGTTTCAGGTAGCCATGACCAAATTCAACACTTTTCTATTGTTGTTTAGATTCAAAGTTTGCTCTTTGTGACTTCATAATGAACTGACTCATTCTAGTGGAGGGCATGCACTTGTCAATAAAACCATGGGTTCTTGAAGTGCAAATTCCACAGACAATGGTTGTCCAACTTTATCAAATTTCCTTAAATCTTAGATCAAATTTATTTGACTAAATACTGGGTGAGTTATACTTATTTAAAATTGTGGCTATTTGTGGAGCAGTTATTGATCTGTTCATTTTATGACAACAGCTGTTTTGTTGATTTCTTACATATACATAACTATTGAAATTCCCATTTAATATGTTAAAAAGTGACTAAAATGTCCCTACTTCTTGATCCAGAAATTTCCCTACTTAGCATATGCCCCAAGAAGGTCATTGATAACAGAAAAGTCCTCTTATACAACAAATCATTGCAGCACTTTTTCTAGTAGTAAAGAACTAGAAACAGTAAATATCCATCAAGTAGGAAATAACTAAACAAGTTCTGGTATATGAATGTTATTAGTTAGAAACAATGACAAGGATGAACACATAGAATTTCAGGAAGATATGTGTGTTCTGAGGCAAAGTCAATTAAGTAGAATGAGGAAAACAAACTGTACAAACTGACTACACCAATGAAAATGGGGGGGATGGCACAAGTAAAACTATCAAAACTGAAGTCTTTGAAATTATAATTATCAACCTTGACCCTTAAGAAGCAATATGTTGCAATTCTGTCTTTGCAGAGGTAGGAGAGAATGGCTATGAAATATTAGAGAACAATTCATACATTTTTAATATGTTGATTAGCATTGCTGAACTGTTTTTTTTTCTTTTTTTATTCTTTGGTGTAAGGTATGGTTCTCTGGGATTTGGAGTGGAGAGATAAAGTGGGAATGTTGTTTATGAAAAATAAAAGATATCACTAAAACATTTTTAAAGTGAATATTCAAAATGAATTTGTAAATGACCTCAAGATTCAACTTGGGTGAATGTTTGGAGGTAATTAAAAAAACTCCTTTATATAATCTTGTTTTATTATTAGGTCCCTTTCACTAAAGAATAGAATTATGGTTTTATAAAAGGAAATAGGGAAAACTAATTTCAAGGATAATCTAGCTTTAAAGAAGAAAATTGGTTTTTTCCAATAAATAATGAATTTCATATTGATGTAATTCTCTGTACATATCATATTTGAACAAGTTCGTATATGTTTGGAATATATTTTCTTTAGTTCTTATTGGGATTTTATGAACAAGAATAGGGATAGTATTGGATCTGTGATTTCATTGATGTAATCCTAGATGAGGCAACTCCTTCCATCAGTGTGGTTCAGTACCTTTTCTGCAAGTTACAATCTTAGAAATTTGCCTAGAACACTTGTGGGTTAAGTGATTTTCCCAAGTATCAGAAGTGAAACTTAAACTCTATTCCTGGCTCCAATGCCAGAAAAATTGAAATGGAAAGGTTAATTGATGGCGCAGGAACACTGGAGAATAGTGTCAGAAAATAACTATTTAGTCTAAGATTGACAGAGGGAATAGGAATTGTGACCCGTAGCTCAAATTTCCACTCCTTGCATCCATTACACAATTGGGGAGCTAGGTAGTTCACAAAAATGGCAAAGCTTTGTTCTGTTTTTCACTTTCTGAATGCAGTGGAAAAGCAAAGCAAATCTGGAAAAGAAAATGCCTTCTGTCTGTTAGTGGGTAGCCAGACTAATAGCTCTTTAGGAGGTCAATAAGTATTTCCAATTTTATAAACAAACAGCAGAAATTGAAATAATAAAATTCATTCATCCAATACCTAAACCTGTAAGAATATCATATTAGAAATAGTAAGCATAATAATCCAAATATGGTACTCTCTAAATTAAACAAATGGTACAAAAGATTGATAAAACTTGGTTCTGTGTAGGTAGTCTATCAATTACTGAAAGATCAACCATCAAGAAGCTGTGAGGCTGACAGGAATCAACAGTAGGAAATATGAAGAGAGGAAGCACAGCAAAGTGGATAGACTTCTTTGAAATCAAGAGGACGTTAGTCTGAACAACTGTGGATAAATCGCCTAACCTTTCTTGGCCATGAAAGAGATCTGAAAATTGGAAACTTTCTTAAAAATTCCAAATGTGGGGATAGAAGTTTCCTTCCCATCCAAGTTTAGATAATTTTGGAAAACACAGCATCAGCAAACATTGTATTATACTACTTTAGGCAAATGGGGACATTCCTGGAAGCTAATCTTTTGCCATTTTCCCCAATGCATATTTTTCAAAGACTTCTGAATTTCTTGGAATTCTTATTAAGAATGTCAAATACAAAAAAAAGTCAAATACACCAATAATTATATTTATTAGCATGTATAATTATTTTAAAAGCAGTGCATAATCAATGGGAAAAGCCTTCTAGAATAAAATCATTAGAAAACAACTAACATAGCTTATTAATCTATTCCATTTATCTTAAATTTAAGTTGAAAGGGAACTATATATACACACATACATACATACATACGTACATACACACACACACACACATACACATATATATTCTTTCAAATTCAGCATATAGATTGTTAGGGCTAGAAGAAAAGTTAGAGATCATTGACTGGAAGTAATGCTTCCTCCTCCTCCTCCTCCAATTTCTTAAATACTATAGGGTTTTTTTAAAGAAATTTTAAAAATTGGGGGCAAAGCCCAGATGGCAGAGTGGCTGATCAGAGGGGGATTGCAGGGATCTCTCTGCTGGTGCAGGATTCTCTTGCTTTTCCTGTGCTTGGATCTGGGTCACAGTTCTGTTTGGTGATCCTGGGGCGAGGAGGAGCGCTGGTGTGGTGGAGCTTGTAGTGGCTATGGAGATTAAATCTTCCTCACAGTTCCAAGGCAGAAAAGTGTGCTTGTGGTCACTCATAGACCAGAGCACAGGCCAGGAAAGGAGTAAAAACCTCGCCCTTGATCATAGCACCTTGGAAAAACTGAAAATTTACAGATCCCTAGAAGTATCTCTGAAAACAGCTGCAGAAAACCCCTGAAGCTTGGGACAGTACATTCTTCACACTGGAAACAGACTTCTACCTTATAACTCAAGTAATTGCCCAGGATCATGAGCAAGCAGTGCAAAAAGAGTCAGACTATATTATCTTACTTTGGTGACAAAGAAGATCAAAACGCACAACCAGAAGAAGACAATGAAGCCAAAGCTCCTACATCCAAAGACTCCAAGACAAATATTGATTGGTCCCAGGCCATGGAAGAGCTCAAAAAGGGTTTTGAGAAGCAAGTAAGAGAACTAGAGGAAAAACTGAGAGAAAAATACTGAAGAAAACAACACCTTGAAAAATAGCCTAACCCAAATGGCAAAAGAGGTCCAAAAAGCCAATGAAGAGAAGAATGCCCTAAAAAGCAAAATTGGCCAAATGGAAAAGGAAGTCCAAAAGCTTACTGAAGAAAATACTTCCTTAAAAATCAGGATACAGCAATTGGAAGATAGTGACTTTATGAGAAATCAAGACACTGTAAAACAAATCCAAAAGAATGAAAAACTAGAAAACAAAATGAAATATCTCATTGGAAATCAACTGACCTGGAAAATAGATCCAGGAGAGAGAATTTAAAAATTATTGGGCTATCTGAAAGCCATGATCAAAAAAAAGAGCCTAGACATCATCTTTCAAGAAATTGTGAAGGAAAACGGCCCTGATATTTTAGAGCCAGAGGGCTAAATAGAAATTGAAAGAATCCACCGATCTACTCCTGAAAGCTATCCTCAAAGGAAAACTCCTAGGAATATTATAGATAAATTCCAGAGTACCCAGGTCAAGGAGAAAATATTGCAAGCAGCCAGAAGGAAACAATTCAAGTATTGTGGAAACACAATCAGGATAACACAAGATTTAGCAGCTTTTACATTAAAGGACGGGAGGACATGGAATATGATATTCCAGAGGGCAAAGGAGATAGAATTACAACCAAGAATCACCTACCCACCAAGACTGAGTATAATCCTTCAGGGGAAAAAAATGGTCATTTAGTGAAATAGAGGACTTTCAAGCATTCTTGATGAAAAGACCAGAACTGAATAGAAAATTTGACTTTCAAATACAAGACTCAAGTGGAACGTGAAGAGGTGAACAGGAAAGAGAAATCATAAGAGACTTATTAAGGTTGAACTGTTTACATTCCTGCATGGAAAGATGGTATTTATAACTCATGAGACCTTTGTCAGTATTAGGGTAGTTGGAGGGGAAAAATTATATGTATGTGTATATAGATATAGATATAGATACAGTGATAAATAGATAGATAGATAGATAGATAGATAGATAGATAGATAGATAGATGGATAGATAGATAGATAGATAGATAGATAGATAGATAGATAGATAGATAGATAGATAGATAGATAGATGGCACAGGGTGAGTTGAAGATGAAGGGGTCATATCTCGAGAATAAAAATAAAAGGTGAGAGAGGATTATACTGGGAGAGGGAGAAAGGGAGAGGTAGAACGGGGTAAATTATCTGACAAAAAAACAGAAAAGAAAAGGTGCTTACAGTGGAGAGGAAACAGGTAAGGTGAGAAGGAATAAGTGAATATTATTCTCATAGGATTTGGCTTAAGGAGGGAATAACATACACACTCAATTGGTTATGGAAATCTGTCTTACCCTACAGGAAAATAGAGGAAGAGGGGAACAAGAGAGCAGGGGAATGATAGAAAGGAGGGCAGATCGGGAAAGGGGGTAATCAGAAGCAAGCAATTCTGAGGAGGGACAGGGTCAAAAGAAAGAATAGACTATATGGGGGGGTAGGATAGGATTAAGGGAAATAGAGTTAGTTTTTCAGAACATGACCACTATGAAAGTGTTTTGTATAACTGCACAAGTATAACCTATATTGAGTTGCTTGCCTTTTCAATGATGGTGGTTGGGGAGGGAGGAAGGGAGAAAATTTGGAACCCAAAGTTTCAAAAACATATATTTTAAAAAATGTTTTTACCTGCAACTGGGAAATAAGAAATACAGGAAATGGGTTACAGAAATCTATCCTGCCCTACAGGAAGGCAGAAAGGGAAGGGGATAAGACAAGGGAGGGAGAGATAGAAGGAAGGGATATTCAGAATACATTCCATCTTGGGGTGAGGGGAGGAGCAAGATGGTGTGAAAATTTTGAACTGAAAATCTTGTGGAAGTAAATATTGAAAACTAAAAAGAAATAAATTTAAAAAGAAATAAAATTAAAAAAAATTTAAAAATCTCTCCAAGAGTTGAAGAGGCAGCCTGGTCCAATGGAAATAATGTCCACCTTGGAGTCACTGGACCTAAATTCAAATTCTAGTTGTGCCCTTCTGCTTCTGTGATCTTGGACCTCTAAGGGAGCTGGAGTAGATAACCTTTGAGATAAGATCAGCTTGAAATCTGAGTTTCTATGAAATATAATCTCTTAGAGGGCAGGAGTCAAGTCTTAGTCACCTGAGTCTCTCAATACTAAATACTGATTGAATCAAATCACCTAAGGATCATATATCTAAAGCCAGAAGGCACCTTAAGGGTCATCTAGTTACATCTCTGCATGTCACAAACTTAGAAACTAAGGCCCAGGGAATTAAGTAACTTCTTCAGAGTCACACAAATAGTGAGGGTCAGCTGGGACTTGAATTCATGTCTTTTGATTTTAAGGTCAATCCTTTTTTTATTATAACACTTACTCAATGAACTCATTCTTAAAAGCAAAATTTTGTTTGCTTGCTTGCTTGTCTTAAGTAAGTGCAAGTTTAAATAGCCCACAACATTGAGCAGGCTTAACAAAGACCATTAAACGAAACCATGCTTCACACCAATCATGAATATTTTTCAATCTATTCTGATATTCCCTGCTTCATTTACATCTTTTGCTTTGGTTACATCTCTTGCTTCAGGGGACAGTAATCAAATCAATATCACCATATGTTCAAGACTGTTTGAGTAGAAAGCAGAGGAAACAAGGCTAAAACCTAAGTTGAGACACCAAAAATCTAAGGAAAGTGCTGAGAAAATTTGTTAAAATTTTGGTCTAGTCTTAGCCATGCATCCAGAACCAAGCAGGACCTACTTACATCCACCCTGGCCCATAGTAAGTGTTTAAAAACATTTATTGATGAATTGATTGATCATCCAAGAGTATGAGAGAATAGTCCCAAGCACAAAGTTCTAATGCAGAAAATAAATCTTGAGAGATGAATAAACAGAATAAAATCAAACACAATAATGAAGCTGACTAAGAAAAGACTAAGAGGTAAAACTAAAAGGTGAAAATAACTCAAAAAAATGCAAGTAGAACCTCAGAGAAATTAATTTCCTATCCAGAAGGATTATAAGAGAATGTGGAAGAACTCAAAGAGATATAATTCCTTCACTTCGCTACATATACATCTATCTATCTATCTATCTATCTATCTATCTATCTATCTATCTATTCCTTCACTATGTCTTTTTGTAACGAGAAAGACAAAAATGAAAAGATTGGAAAAATAGAACATGAAACATCTCATCAGAAAAACAACTGATTTGAAGAACAGATTGAGAAGAAATAATATAAGAAGAGTTGGACTACCTAAAAATTACAATAAAACAGAATCTTGATACAATGTTGTAAGAAATTATCAAGGAAAATTGTCTTGAAGTTATAGAACAAGAAGGCATAGAAATAAGAAAAAAAATCCACCAATCACCACCTGAAAGAGATCCCAGGAGGAAAACTAACAGGAATGTCATAGCCAAATTTCAGAACTTAAAGGCAAATGAGAAAATATTGGAAGCAACAAGAAAAAAAAATTAAATATTATGGAGCTACAATAAGGATTACACACAAGACCTAGCAGCTATTACTTGAAGGACTGTAGGTCTTGGAATAGTATATATTACCTATAGTAAAAGAGCTGGGATAATGACCAAGAATAACTTATCCAGCAAAGTTAAGTATAATCTTGAATGAAAAATAGAGGGGAGAATATTTAATGAACTCAAAGACTTTCAGATTTTTGTGACAAAAAACCCCCAGAATTTAAGGGAAATTTTCACATATAACATCCAGGAGAAACATAAGGTAAATATTAAAGCCCAATTATAAAGAACTCAATAAGGTCAAATTGTTCACTTTTTACATTTTAAAATATTAGCAGTACTCTTATGATTGCCATCATTATTTGATTAGTTTGAAAGCTGAGCTGAGTATGGTGAGGTGATTCTAAAAAAATAAAACTGTGTGGGGAGTGTTAAAAAGAAATTATCTCATACAGATGAGGCATAAAAGGAAAAAAGTGATACAGAAGAAGCTAGTGGGGACACACACACACACACACCTATTTCTGTCTAATGATGGCCATTTCTAGGGCAGAAGGTAAGGAGGGAAGAAAAAAAAAGAAATTTACGTGTTAACTTTGTTATATATTTCAAAGGGACAGCAAGTTATACATACAGTAGCTTTACAGTTTCATGTGCAATCATCTTCTTAAAAATATATACTATATTATGGAAATATTTATTTTATTCCACAAATTAACAATAAAACAATTCACTTTTTTTAAAGGCTGGGTATAGTACTTTGTCATATCTCCTTTGGACCAAGTTTGGTCATTAAACTTTCATGACATTCAACTAAAAAAAAATAACCCAATATCAGAAAAGGAATGATCCATAAGAAATTTCAAAGGGGGAGATAGGAAACAAGGGCTAAATAGAATTAAACTGAATTTTATTAAACATGTTTTAGATATTATTCACAGAACAATACAAACTGGAATAAAAATGGAAAAATAGGAAAAGAAGGAATCCTCCCAACTCTTTTTATATTACTGTATGGGAAACAGAAGGCAAAAAGTTATTTTTTATAATAACCACTTTGTGCTAGATACTACATTAAGCATTTTTTGCTAATATTATTTCATTTGATCCTCACTACAATGCCGGGAGGTAGCTGCTATTATTAGTCCCATTTTACAATTGAGGAAATACGTATAAAGAGAAGGTAAGTGACAAGGTCTCGCAGTAAATGTCTGAGGATGGATTTAAACTCAGGTCTTTTTCTGTACCATGATGTATGTATTAATATAGTATTTAAACTATATGTGTTTGTATGTGTATATAAACATACAATTATGTGGAAATTCTCATTTTATTTGATGTGTATTAAATTGAGAATAAAAAATAAATAAAATTATGAAGTTTCCTAGCACCTGGCTCAATCCTACCTTCCAGGTGTATTCCATAAGTATCCATCTGCATACTCTGTTTTCCAGTCACACTGGCCTCTTGCTTTTCCTCCCACATACCATTACATCCTTCTTCTCTTAGTCTTTTCACTAGCAGGCCTCCCATGCCTAGAATGCTCTCCCTTCTAAGGCAGAATTCTGTGCCTTTCAGAGTCCTGTGATTCCTTCAAGTGCAGGTGCCACCTCTTTTTGCATGAGGTCTTTCCTTATCCTTCCAGCTATTCATGCGTCCTCACTTCCCTTGCCCAGGTTACCTTGTATGTATTTTGTATGTTTTTATATACCTATACATGTTCATATTGTCTCTTCAGTTGGAATGGAAGTCCCGCAAGCACAACGATTGTTTTACTTCCACGTTCGTTTCCTAGCACTTAGAACAGTGTCTGGCACGTGGCAGAGACTAGACCAAAGTGACTCTGTGCAAATCTTAGATTAACCCCTCAATGTTTACTTAAATTTGCAAAAAAGAAGAGTTGTAGGTCTGCATAGGCAAAGGGAGTCTTCTCAATAGGTGATATCTATACTGATAAAATCACAGGTCTAGGTCAAAGAAAGCAACATTGGCAAAATATTTACAATGAAATCTAATAGAGGTATTATTAATTCATCTGTTTTAAATACACTATTTTTCATAATAACTGCCTTTACCACAGAAGTTACATTGTGTAATAAATAATTATTTGAAATAGATTTCTTTTGCTATGAAATGAGTCCCAAAATATTGCTTAGTCATAGTTTTTTTTCTATTATAAACTGATTTAAGTGGTCTAGAGTAAATTAAAACTGTACTGTCCTATAGATGATGTGGATTTTTTTTTTCTTTGCAATCATTTCATTATCTTGCTTTTGTGAAATAATATTACCCCCTGGAAGCCTAGAGACCTTTGAAGAACATTGTTTGATTACAAGTCCCCTTGCTGAGATTCACAGCAATCAGCATGGCAGTGATTTTCAACTACAGAGGGGGCTTAGTGGAAAGTGAAAAACAATTTGGAATAATCCTTATCATACTTTACTCTGATCGGAGCTTTGATATCCAAAAAAAACACCAAGGCAAAGGAAAAAGAAAAAAACTCACTAGAAATAATGACTTATGTAACATTGGTACATTTTGTTTTAGTTGTGCTTAGCATTATTCTCCTAATTCTCACCATCACAAACATATGCCCATTCCCATCCAGGAAAAGACCATTTCAAACTATAGTTATCTATGCTGGTAGCCTGCTCTAGTAAGGTTTTTTTTTTTGTTTTTTTTTATCAAGGAATCATAGGCACCCATAAATAGCATCTAAAGAGCCATGAAGGTATTGGTAGTCCTATGTATTCTTCTCCAGGGACCTTAATCACTGATGAATAGGAGCTATAATGAGATTCTTTTAACTTAGTAGTGGTATTGAGAACAGATGCTGGCACATAAATATGCACTTATCTTAATAGTATTTCACTTTCTTATGTGCTCTATGAGCACTGAAATGGAGGATGACCACACAGGAATATGTCTTCTTGCCTTTAAGGCCATGGTGAAATGAACTTTATTAATCTCTCCAAGGTGAGTCTTTGAACTAGCCTTGTCTTTTATTATTAGGAAAGTTAGCCTGGGTTCAGTACAGTTTCTCTAGTGATATTCTAATTTAATAGCTGTGAAGCATTGCATTTCCAGATAACTGACAAATGAATCCATGTTTGCATACAGTCTAAAACCTGACTGGTGCTTCATGCCACCTCGCCACCTCACTCTAACCTTCTGCTTGATGAGGAACTTTTCCCAACTGGGTGGTCCTTGGACGGCAATCTCATCTGTTGCCAGGATGAAAGCTTTTCTAGCATAGCAGAATCTGCTAGAGTATTCACTTCAATGACAAAGTCTTTGAAGAAATTGTACGCCAGTGAAGCATCAAGGTCAGACCTCTATAGGTTTGAGATAGCAATATATTATATTCAATGTAGAGAGGGGAGAATACAGTTCAGTAAAATTAGAAGCTACTTTAGATCTACATTTGCTATTTTAAATAAACTATATCTACTTGTTTTCAGTCCATTTTACTGTAAACTGTAGGTAAAACACTATTCAGTTAAGAAATTTTTTAACAGACTTCAGGTCTGAGGTGACTTAAACTAAAGCAGCTATCAATAACTTAAGCATAAATTAAATAAACATATTTGGAGTGCCCCTTTAAAAATACCGTATCTAAAATAAAATAACACAAACATACAAATACGATGTTAAAAACAATACGAAACAAAAACAAAGTTCTAGCAATCATCTAGATTCACATTAGTATGCTTACATTTAATTACTCAATTTGAACTTCCACAGGAATATCCGACATTTCAATGCTTATGCCATTCCAAGATGAGATTGGTGTGGCATACAATTATGCCTTCTCAGAAAACACAACATACAAAAATAAATTCACATTGTGTACTGAATGATTATTTGAAATAGTCCCTTTTACTGTGAAAGTGAAGAATACATGCCAAAATATTGCTTACTTATCTATATTTTTTCTATTATGGATCAATTTGTCTTGTCTGCAGTCAATTAAAACTGTGCCATCTTATACATAATATGGATTTTTTTCCCCTTGAAATCATTTCAATATCCTGCTTTGGCCCAATAACATTACCCCTGGAAGCCTAGAGACCTTTAAAGAACACTGTTTGATTGCAAGACACCTTTGTTGAAACTCACAGCAATCAGCATGATTGTTCATTATTAAAGAAAATTTGTATAACATTGGCCACTTGGTGGCACAGTGGATAAAGTGCTAGACTAGAAATTAGGAAGACATGAGTTCTAATAATGCCTCAGATATTTACTGGGGTTGTGTGGCTCTGGGCTAGTCACTGAACCTCCCTTAGGCCTCAGTTTCCTCAGCTATAAAGTAGGGGTAATAAATGATACCTAACTCACAGGATTGTTGTTGGGATCAAATGAGATATCACGGAAATAGCTAGTATTTATATACTTTTTTATTTATTTACTTTTATTTATATACTTTTTTCTTTTGGCTAGACAATAGGGTTAAGTGACCTGCCTAAGGTCACACAGCTAGTAAGTGTTATGTGTATGAGGCTGGATTCGAACTCGGCTCCTCCTGACTCCAGGGCTGGTGTTCTATCCACTGTACCACCTAGCTGCCCCGAATTTTCATACTTTTGCAAAGGTTTATATAGGTTTGCAAAGCAATTTACAAATATGTCATCTAATCTCACAATATCACTGAGAGATACTGAAAAGCAGGTGTTATTACCATTTCCCTTTTACAGTCGAGCAAATTGAGGTAGACAGAAGTTAAGTGACTGGCCCAGAATTGCACAGCTGGTTAGTGTCTAAGGATGGATGGAACTCAAGACTTCCTGAGTTCGAGTTCATTGCTTCATCTAATTCACAAATTATCAGCTACTAGTAACCTGTAAATTGCTTTGCAAGGTTGAAAATACTATTTAGATGCTACCTATGATTATTTTTTAAATTATTTTACAATTTTTTGGGCCCACATGACTATTAAGATGAGTGACCAAAAAACTATTAAATTAAATTAAATTCCTGTGAAGAATTCAATATATGTTAGAAGAGAAATCTACTGATCACATATAAATTGCAAGCCTTCTAAGAAGAAAATTAATCAAGAATTGCTGACTTCTATTCTGAAAAATAATCAAGGAAAGGAAAAACTAGAGACAAACAATGGCCTCAATAATTACTTTCAGGAATGCTTTTAAAATCCACTTTGGGTTGCTTCAATAGACTTCACCGCCAGTACACTACATTCCACTAAATGGCTTTCAATAGCAGTAACATTTTTACTCCAAGTGTCTAAACTGAAAGGTAAAGAAAAAAAGAATGTGAAAAAGGAAAGTAGAACCTACAGATTTTATTTAATTTGTTTTCTCCTCACCCAACTATTAAACTCTGAAAATGACATTGATAGTAATAACTTTTGAAGAAAAGCTAAAGTCACAATTAAAAATAAAAGATATCAAGAGTTTCCTTGATTTATCATTTCCTCAACTGCCATGTTGGCCCACAGTCTTTCTTCTTTTTTTCTCCCCTGAATTGACTATCTGGTTGATTTGTAATGAAAAAAAAAAGGAAGGGAAGAAAGAAAGAAAGAAAACAGTTTCACAAACTTCCTGATTTAAAATGGAACAAAGGACCTCTGTTTTGTCTTTACCACTACTTAATCGGATTCCCAGCTCAGAGTTAGCTTCACACAGACAGCATTGATAAAGGGCTCTGTTGAAATGACTAAATATCAGTGGACCCATCCGTTTCTCCCCCTGTTCTGCTCTATAGATGCCACCCCTCCTGTCAGCTCCATCTATTTAAGAAGAATAACTCTGGCCAGGATTCAACTGACATAGCCAGCATGCCTGACTTGGACAAAATCTTAGTATTTAACAATCATTCAGAAAAAAAAAATTGGCTGAATTTTTGTCAGTAATGAGTTCAGTAACCCAGATCAGATTTTTAAAAAATCTTTATTTGGTAACACATGCTAGTTAAGACTGTAAGAAGGGTTAAGGAAAATAAATAAATAAAAAGCCCAAAACACCAAAGAGATTGGAAAAAAGAAAGGAAAAAGACTCATAAGAACGAAATATTTATAGTAGCTTTTTATATATAGGCAAAGAACTGGAAGCTAAGGAGGTACCCATCAATTAAGGTTTGGCTGAAGAAATTGTGGTGTATGAATGTAAGAGGATATTATTGCTGTGAAATGACTAAAGGGACAGTGTACTGGGGAAGACTTGCATGAATTAATAAAGATTGAAGTGATCAGAATCAAGAGAAGCATTTATACAAAAAAACAACAACACTGTAGAGATAAATCTCTCAGAATGACTTCAGCAACTATGAAGAAACATGCTCCTGACATTGACAAGATGGACTGGATTACACACTCATCTCTATTTAGGGATTTACTAGTATATAATTAGAAGATTTATTACTTGACACAACTCAGTATTCAGTAAAGAGGAGCAAACTATGGGCAAGGAGATCATTGAAGAATTGACCAAGGAACTGAAGTATAAGGTGGGATCAGTGTAAGCAGAGAGAAGGAAAGTGAAAGTAGATGTGAGAGGAATGTCCAAATGGACAAATGTGGGGTGTTGGTGGCAGAGGGGTGGGGTGTGGTTTGGTGGAAAGCAGTGGAGTCAGAAGACCTGGATTTGAAACCGAGCTGTTCTTCTCTGTGACTTGGACAAATTACTTCCCCCTATGGGCATCCTTTTTCTCATTGGTAGAGATGACATCTAGAATGTCTTCCAGCTCTGAATTTGTGACTTGGAAGTGGGAAGTTGCTGATGTTGTCAACACATATCCAGACAACCAAATCACTTGTCATTTATAACCTTAGAGAAATGTCTGGGTCACTGAAAGTTTGTGACTTGGCCAGGTCTTTGTCAGCAGGACTTGATCGTAGACCTTTACTCTTAGACCAATTATTGATCCATCATGCCATGCTGCTGCTTCTCTTGATGGAGTTATTGCTGCAGAATACAGTCATTGAAGCTCTTCGAATGTCAAAATTTAATTACAACCATGGTAACACTGTAGCAAATAAATAAATATAATAGCAGTTGGTTTTCAAGTCTTAAGAGATGCTAAAAATATTTATTCATTACTATTACTTCAAAAGACAGTCCCCTTTTTTCCATACACACATTATTAATTTTAAAGAAAGCTATGGGCTGAAAAGGAAACCAAGGTCGGTGCCTTATTCTAACTTAGAGAGCTTCTGTAAGCTTTTGATTAGTAATAAAATAGACTTTTAGACAACAAATGCTTTCCCTGAGATTTACCCTATCACACACTCTAAACTCAGCTGCATAGAAATTTCAATTGCAACCTTCTATCAAGATTCCCTGAAAACCTTGACTAACATGTTGGTTTGAAGCAACTAAGTTTACCCACCAAGCTGAAGTTGAGAGATTTTCATTTTTGGGAAAACGCAGACATTGACCTAAGACGGAAGAGGCAGAAGTAGATGAAGATGCTTAGCTTAGCTTAAAAGAAGATGAAGAAGATGAAGAAACATTAAGTAACACTGGCCAAGACTTGCATCAAGTTTCCATAGAACCACCAATAAAAGAAAGGACATTACTGGAGAGAATTGAAAATAAACTGCTGATAACATTTTTTACACAAGTTTCATTTCCCAATAAATCTCTTCCCTTTCACCTACCTACTGAGCCACTCCTTGTAATAAAGGTTTAAAAAAAAACCCTGTCTTTCAATTCTGCAATTACTAATGATTTGGAATAGTTCAGAATACTTTCATTAATTTCCTATTTCAGAAAAGCAAATAGATCATGCAATAAGTTCCTTGTAATCATTCAGTCCTGCCTATACAGATTATAATTATTACCACTCATTATCTTTGTTATATATATTATGACTTGGTATTTATTACATGTCTGTAATGTTCTAGATGCCTTAGAATAATGATATAACTTCTGTATAATACTTCATGTTTAGCAAAATGCTTTACATAAATCTTCTTATTCAAATCTCACAAAAATCATGTGAGGTAGGTACTATAGTAATTATTATATCCATTTTACGGATAAGGAAATTGAATCTCTGAGAAGTTGAACAACTTATAGAGGATTCCGTAGCTAATAACTGTCTGACGTAGAATTTGAACTCACACCTTCCTAACCGCAAGTCCAGTGATCTATTTGCTACACCATACTACTTCAATAGAAACTAGAACTGCATCCTTGAAGCCACATGTGGCCCTCTAGGTCCTCAGTCGTGGCCCTGTGACTGAAATTAATTTTGGATTCAGTCAAAAAGCCACACTTGAGGACCTAGAGGGCCACATGCAGCCTCAAGGCTGCAGGTTCCCCACCCCTGATATTCCTTGTCCTTAGATACCCATATTTCTACAAATATCAAATGTTTAAAGTATTCTTTGAGTGTAGGGGTATATATACTCTTATAATCTATACTTTAGTGCCATGAAAAATGAAAAACCAAGTGCCCCAGAGTGCAATTATCTTGTGGAACTGTGTGTGTACATGTGTGTGTGTGTGTGTGTGTGTGTGTGTGTGTGTGTGTGTGTGTGTGTGTGTGTTGGGGGGTGAGGTTTAATCTGTGGTCTCCTCAAGGTGGATCCTGCCTACAGAGCTACATATCACAGTCCATTCATGCCAGCCAATGCTGTGGGACACTTGTCCATGTTCTTCTGTTAATCAACCACAGGGAGGCCACCAGTATTCTGGGGATCTTTTCCTAAAGTTCCTGATATTGCATAGGAACTAAAAGCACATGTGGCCCATGTATCCATTGATGACCTCATTGCTCTGGTCATTGTGTAATTTGTAATTCCCTCCATTAGAAACATCTATTTTACTTACTTTTTTTGTCAATTATGAATTATTAAAAGATTTATTACCTAATCATTTTACCTACTTGTTACCTAATCACTTCATGCAACTTGATAAATTGCATAGTTTACCGGACCCAGGGTCAGGAAGATGTGATTTCAAATTCCATCTCAGACATTTTCTGGCTGTGTGACCCTGGGCAAATCATGTAACCTCTTTTTGCCTCTTTAAGATGTTTCTCCACCTATAAAAATGAAGGCACTGAACTTGAAGGCTTCTAAGTTCCCTTTCAATTCTAAATCTATTCTCCTATAACCTCCTTC